>NC_133407.1:178388106-178691136 GCF_049350105.2 Macaca mulatta | reverse complement strand
TTTTGAAGATCTTTATAGCTGATGGATAGTAGATCTTTATAGATGCTGGATAGTAGACCTTTGTCAGATGCATAGTTTGCAAAATTTTTCTCCCATTCTATAGCTTGTCTATTTACTCTCTTGATAGATTTGTGCTGTGCAGAAGCTCTTTAGTTTAATTAAGTTTGTAAATATTTGTTTTTCTTGCAATTACTTTTGGCATCTTCATCATGAAAATTTGCCCATTCATATGTCAGAATGGTGTTGCCTAGGTTGTCTTCCAGAGTTTTTATAGTTTTTGGTTTTATATTTAAGTCTTTAATCCATCTTGAGTTGATTTTTTGTATACAGTAAGGAAGGGGTCCTGTTTCAATCTTCCGCATACGGCTAGCCAGTTATGCCAGCATCATTTCTTGAATAATGAGTCCTTTCCTCATTGCTTGTTTTTGTCAGCTTTGCTAAACATCAGATGGCTATAGGTGTGCAGCCTTATTTCTGGGCTCTCAATTCTGTTCCATTGGTCTATGTGTCTGTTTTTAAACCAATACCATGCTGCTTTGGTTATTGTAGCCGTGGCTTTGGTTATTGTAGCCGTGTATATCCTTTGAAATTGAGTAGCATAATGCTTCCAGCTTTGTTCTTTTTGTTTAGGATTGCTTTGGCTATTCAGGCTCTTTTTTGGTTCCATATGAATTTTAAAATAGGTTTTTTTTTTTTTTTCTAGTTCTATAAAGAACATCACTGGTAGTTTGGTAGGCATAGAATTGAATCCGTAAATTGCTTTGCACAATATGGCCATTTTAATAAGATTCTTTCTGTCCATGAGCGTGGAATGTTTTTCAACTTGTTTGTGTCATCTCTGATTTCTTTTGAGCAGTATTTTGTATTTCTCATTGTAGAGATATTTCACTTCCCTGGTTAGCTGTATTCCAGGGTATTTTTTTCTTGGGGATTGTGTTCCTGATTTGGCTCTCTGCCTGACTGTTGTTGGTTTATAGGAATACTAGTGATTTTTGTAAGTTGATTTTGTATCTTGAGACTTTGCTAAAGTTGTTTATCAGCTTAAAGAACTTTTGGGCAAAGACTATGAGGTTTTCTACATACAGGATCATGTAATCTTCAAACACAAATAGTTGACTTTCTCTCTTCCTATTTGGATGCCTGTTGTTTCCTTCTCTTGCCTGATTGTTCTGACCAGGACTTCCAATACTAGGTTGAATAGGAGTGGTGAGAGAGGGCATTCTTGTCTTTCACCAGTCTTCAAGGGGAATGCTTCCAGCTTTTGCCCATTCTGTATGATGTTGGTTGTGGGTTTGTTACAGATGGCTCTTATTGTTTTGAGGTATGTTCCCTCAATACTTAGTTTAGTGAGAGTATTTAACATGAAGTGGTGTTGAAGTCTATCAAAAGTATTTTCTGCATCTATTGAGATAATCAGGTGTTTTTTGTCTTCAGTTCTGTTTATGGGATGAATTACACATATTAATCTGTGTATGTTTAACCAACCTTGCATCCCAGGGATAAAGTCTACTTGATCAATGTTGATATGTTTTTTGATGTGCTGTTAGATTCCATTATAAAATAATTCAGGCAAAGGTTATACAAAATAGAATGGTACAAATGATATACTCTGTTCTTTTAATGTCCTACTACAAAGTCAAATAGCACTTACCTTGAAAATAAATGCATCAATTTTTCTCAAGTATTCCATTCCCCTACACCACTGAAAGAACTGGATGTTAATAGGGAGGTCATGTTTATGTGTGTGAGAGAGGGAGGGAGAGACATGTAACTTAATGAGTATGTTTTTCAAAGCTAATTATGTACAAGCTACATGGGTACTTATTAAAATATCATATAGACCATATAGAGACCAGATGTGATGACAGTACAAGGGAAAACAAAAAGGATTCCAAAAATTCCTTTTAAGTTTATAAAAATTTGTTAGAGGGTTTTGGAAATAAGGTATACTGAATATCAAAGCAAAAAGGAGGTTCCTAATTTTTGTAATACAACAAAAATTTTGACATGACAGAATATGAAAAATGATAAACCATCTCAAAGAGAGATAAAGAAAAGAGATCCCATTGCTTCAAATTAGCTTAGGTTCTTTCTATTTGGTTCAGAATCTATGCTTCCAAGGAACACTACATAACCAGATATATCTATTATTTGAAGGAGGAAATGTGTTCAAATGTGGAACGATTGAAATAATATGTAGAAACTGTCTTTAAATAGTAAGACAGACAACTACCAAGTATTCAAAATGTGTTGCAATTGAAGTTTAAAAGAAAGTTTCAAGGCATCGCAAGAGAGCAACTAAAGCACCTCATGAAGCAGAGGAAGAAGAAGAGGAGAAGAGAAGGAATAAGACAATAGTAAATAAAGTCATTTAAAATAAAAGTAGCACTAATTTTTTATATGAATATCTTAGAATAAGAAAAACGCCAGAGATGAAATAATTTAGTTTTGAGATGTTTTCTATTGATCTCATTAAACGTAATTTCAAAATTGAATTATGATGCATTATATTTCAGATCATGTGAGTAGAAAACACAATACAGCCATGCTTTCTGAACATTTCATATAGTGTTCTAAACATTTAAAAAATCAAGGGATATTCTCTTTTCATTCTGTACTAGTTCTTTTTCACGCTGCTAATAAAGACATACTTGAGACTGTGTAATTTATAAAGGAAAGAGGTTTAATTGAATCACAATTCAGCATAGCTGGGGAGGCCTCAGGAAACTTACAAGCATGGCAGAAGGGGAAGTAAACTTGTCCTTCTTCACATGGTGGCAAAAAAGAGAGGTGCCTAGCAAGAGGGAAAAGCCCCTTGTAAATCCATCAGATTTCAGGAGAACTCACTCGCTATCATGAAAACAGCAGCATGGAGGTAACCACCCCCATGGTTCAATTATCTAAAAGTGGTCCTTCCCACAACACTTAGGGATTGTGGGAACTACAATGCAAGATGAGATTTGGGTGGGGACACAGCCAAACCATATCACATTCTGTGTATTTTCCTCTTGCTAAACACGAAATTTAAAATGTTTTGCATTTTAAAGTTTCTTAGAAATCCCAGACAGTAAATTCCCTCACAAAATTTTTAACAGCTAAAAAAATTCTTGGAAACATATTTAGAATTTCAATAAATTAAAAAGGGGAAATTATCTTGATGTTTATAGCTTTCATAGAGTAACATTGCCCTTTGAACAAATTAGGTGTAATTACGCCACAGTGAACATTCATTAAGTTTAGAGTAATTATTCTGTATACAGAGAATTTCAATTTTATTTTCATTCTTAGTTTTAAAAAGGGGTTCATCGAGTACAATAATTTACTTATTTAGTTAAGTGCAGTACTTTTTAAATTAAAATTATAGATCTACTTTAGAAAATGAAGAGCCAATTCAGCCATTAGAATTCCAGTGAAAAATTTGTATTTAAAACAATACCTAAGCTGGGTGTGGTGGCTCACACCTGTAATCCCAGCAGTTTGGGAGGCCAAGACAGGCAGATCACCTGAGGTCAGGAGTTTGAGACCAGTCTGGCCAACATAGTAAAACCTCGTTTCTACTAAAAATAAAAGATTAGACGTGTGGTGGCACATGCTTGTAATCCCAGCTACTCAGGAGGCCGAGGCAAGAGAAGTGCTTGAACCCCAAAGACGGAGATCGCAGTGAACTGAGATCGTGCCACTGCAATCTAGCCTGGGTCCAGAGCAAGACTCCATCTCAGTAAGTAAATAAATAAATACCTATAATGCTAATTTTTGTACATGAAGAATGCTGAAATATTTTTGAAGGTTAAAGAGTAGAGTTGTGTTAAAGATACCAATGTGTTTTTATGCCAATACAAGAGCCTAAAAGATAAGGTCAAGAAGAAGGTAAATGAATTGTTGAAATCCTTAAGATATAAAAGGTAAATGTCTTGAAAATCGTATGGTTAGGGTAGTGGAATTATGGGTGATTTGTCTATACTTCCTTTTCTTTTTCTAAACTTCTTCTTATTATAATAAAATGCTTTTGAAATGTAAAGAAAACACATTTCTTTTAAAAAGCCATACGTTTTAACTTTTAACAAGTAGCTCTAGGCTTAAGACATAAAGGTTAATTTAGACAGGTGTAGTAATAGCCCAGAATACTTTAGGAAATTCAAGCATTGGGTTAGTGGTTGGATGAGATTATCTTTGTGATGGATTTTACCCAGAAAATACTATTTTTGTTTCATACTCAAGAAACAAATGTATATGTATATCTTGTTCTCTTTTCTCTAAAGTATTATTATAAAGCATATGCTCTTTGATACTACAGCTTAGAATACCTTTTCTTTCTATTTCCAAAAGATTGTGAAGGAGGTCATTCCAAACCACCACCCACATTGGAGTGTTGAAAGTAGTTCGTAGTACCAAATAAACCCAGCAGGAAAGAAACAAGATACTATACTCAATGTGTATCTTTGAACATTTCTGACAAGTAGAAAGAAACTCAAATAACAGCAGAATATTTCCATAAACTAGCTACATACAAACATTTCTGCTCAACAACAAAGCTACACCCCTTGTTAAAGGTATCCTTGTGCCAGGTACTTTGTTGAACCTCAATTGGTTCTAAAGAAAATATTATCCCTGTAATTCTATCCACTTATTGGATTCTTAAATGCTTTGTCTTCTAGGAGTCAGTTGTTAAAATTATCGGTCTTTCCAGAATATAATTTTTGTAATCAATTCCTGTGTCAGAAAACAAACAAACAAACAAACAAACAAACTTATTTTTCTTATTTGTACCATTTATTTTTCACTGCCTCTCAGAAGTGGTCACAACAGCATTGCCTGTTGGTCCTATCACGCCATCGGTTTAATCATTGCTTCTTACTTGTAGAATGTAAACATCTATATTTCACACATACCTTCTACATAAGTTGTAATAATACCCATAGGCAAGCTGCATAGTTTCAATTATTGATAATAATGTTCTAAGGGAGAAGGAATTCGTTTTTGAAGTTAGATTATTTATGTTCTCAGTTGCTACTGACACATTTTGGGAGGTTGGGTTTTGGAGGCATGTTTCCCCCCACCCTTGGAAAAAAAAGTCCTTTTGTGGAACTAAGATTGTCCAAAATGTAGAGCTCAGCAGTTTCAGAAGTCATATTTAATACTCATAATTTAAAGATGAAAAAACACGTATCTCCCGACAAAACAATGCAATCTTCTTGCCAACGCATGTTTCATCAGATATAAATGTGTTTATAACACAGTAATCCTTATCAAAACCACATTGACTTAATTGTCAGTTACTATTCTGTTCACCTCTGCTTTCCTCCTCTTTTATCATTAGCACTTTTTGAAAAAGTGGATAGTTTACAACTGATGTTCTCCATTTGCTATGCACTTTTAAACTAACAAAACAAACAGTGAGTTCCTGGAACAGGTCCTGTTACCACTATTGACCTCAGGCCAAGCCCAGGGAATGTTCCCCTCAGTGAGGAAGCAGCCACTCCTTCCCCTGGGAAACGCCAACCCAAGAGTATGAATAAACTAAGGGAACTTCAGTCTGCTGAGACAACAAATACTAGTGAATCATTTATTTCGTGGCTGGTTCTTTTTCACCTCCCACTCTCTCTTCCATATAAAATAAGAAAGTCATTGTGGTTTCACAGATCTAAATCTACAGTAACAAAGATAGATACTATGACCAAGGATAGTTGATCCAAAAATAACTGAGAAGAATCAGATGACTTGTCAGGTAGTGCAAGAATGTGTTAGTTCCATGCATGAGATCCACGAATTGATATAGATTTTGAACTCTAGACACAAAGTACATCCTTTACAAAGATGTTGGTACCTGAAAGAGGGACTCATGCAATGTCCGTCTAGCAAGAAAAAGTGTTCTTTCAGTATAAACCTTAACTTGGACATGGCTTGCACAGACAAAAGAGAGGTATTGAATTACATAAGATGAGAGAAAGAAAGGCCAGACAAAACAAAGCATTACCAAAAAAAAGTGAAACAAAAATAAAGACAAAGACTCAAACACATGATTTCCAAAAGAGAATATGATCCATTATGGTCAAATCAATTATTTACAGTATATCACAGAATTCTAATTAATTGGTTAAGCATTTCATGTTTTAAAAACAAGTATCATGTATACTTTTTACAATAGCTGTTAAGATAAAGTAAAAATATATTCCTTGACAAAACCTATAAGGCCCCACATTGTCTCCTTTTAGTCTATTTTCCTGTAATCTCACCACACTAAGTTATAATTATATTGAATAAATGGTTAATCTCCAAATAAATTATTCATCTCAAAATATGTTTTCTTCTGTCTGGAATGCCTTGGACACTCACTACTCACACCTATTTTTATTTCTCTACCTAAAGTACTTCTACATAACATTAACACAATTTAAATGTTTCTTCCAGTGTAAATGTCTTCTTATATGGTCCTATTACCTACTTTTATTACATGCTTTGTCACCTTGTCAAATAGCTGGTGACATGCCTTTGACATCACCTAACTATGTAAGGCGGGAATCATATTTTATTTATTTTAGCATTTGTAATATTATATACCACATTGAAAACCACATTTTTTTGGTGACATGTTTAAATGATAGAAGTGATTGAAGCTTATCTGTTTGGGTACAGCTGAGGCTTGTCAGTAAAAACTACTCTAAATTAATTATTCTATATTCAACATCTCTTTGGTAAAGGAAAATTAAATTAAAGCTTTCTTCTGATTAAAATGTACAATTATCCTCCCCGGAGTATTTCTTAACATCAAATCATGTTCCTGACATAATTGTCAAACACCAAATTATACAAATGTACATATTTTTCTATTAATGATCAAAGCAAATTTATTTCCTTAAGCAACATGATAGCATATATAACTTAGCAAATTTTAAATTAGATACTAGAGACACGGGACAACTTTGGAAATCATAAGTGAGCTACTTATGGCATAATAACATATTACTAATATTGGCATTTCAACAGTGCATATTTATCTCACTTTCTTATAACAATTAATTAATTATATTCTTCTTATTCAGATGAAAATATATAGAAGATTCAAAAACTTACATCCACTTAAGATCTACTCTCTTTGACACACGAAAACCTGTATATAAATGTTTATAGCAATTTTATTCATAATTCCTCAAAATTAGAAGCGATTAAGATGTTCAAGCCAATGGATAAACAAACTGGTACATTTATACAGTGGGATACTATACAGTGATAAAAAGTAATGAGCTATCTACCCCCACCTTAATGGATATATTTTTAAAAGAATTGCAAAACAAATGTACAAACAAAAATAATAAAGAGAAAAACCAAAACACACTATACCCAACAGAGATAAAGAAGCCAGACGGAAAGGCTCTACTATAATTCCACTTCTATGACATTCTGGAATATGCAAAACTATAGAGATGGTAAACAAATCAGTGACTTTTTGGGACCTGGGGATGGGGCATATTCAATAGGATATTATTCTTTAGGATAGTATAGATAATTTGTAATATAATTGTAGATGTAAAGCAAGGCAGGAAAGTCCTAAAGAGGAGCTTAGCCCAAGAAGGTTCTTGGCTTTGCCCAGAAAAGAATGCAAGGGCAAGTTGGAGGTGGAAGAAAAAAGCTTCATTGAAGAGGCAGTGTTACAGATCCCATGGAGTCACAGCTCCACGACTTCTCCTGCAGAGCAAGGCGGGCATGTCTTATGGAAAGCTGCTTCTGCCCTAGCCCTGTTTTAGCTAGTCCTCAATTTGGTCTGGTGTCCAAGCATCACCTCGGAGTCAAGTCCTGCCTCCTATACCAGATGTATGACAGTATGTTTTTATCAAAACTCATAGAATTGTAAAACACAGAGTGAAATTTAATGTATGCAAATTATAAAAATTATTTGGAAAATTGAGAGACTTCAGAGGATGAAATACGCAATGCAACAAAAGAATCAAATTGTACTACATACGTATAAAACAATTTCACAAAAGAGGATGGGGAAGAGGTATTGCCTTAAGTAACTTTGGAAATGAGTAGACTGTAAGACTAAATGCAAAAGGAGCTGTATGTAAGTACTGTATTCTATTAGATAAAGTTGTGTCCCTGAGGAGTGCAGTTTAACAATTTGAAACAAGTATATACGCATACTGGAATTGAATAATTATGTAAATAAATGTCCAAAGGTAGGAAGTTTTTTTACTGTTGGAATAGGAGGTTACAGATAAACAAGAAAAAAAGCTAGAATGGTCCATGTGGTAATGAAGAAAGTGGGGCTGGGCACAGTGGCTCACGCCTGTAATCCCAGCACTTTGAGAGGCCAACGTGAGTAGATCACCTGAGGTCAGAAGTTCGAGACCAGACTGGCTAACATGGTGAAACCTTGTCTCTACTAAAAATACAAATATTAGCCGAGTCTGGCGGCAGAAGCCTGTAATTCCAGCTACTTGGGAGGTTGAGGCAGGAGAATTGCTTGAACCTGGGAGGCAGAGTCTGCAGTGAACTGATATAGCACCACTGCCCTCCAGCCTTGGCAACATTACAAGACTCCATTTCAAAAACAAACAAAAAAAATCGAAATTGGGAAACATCAGTATAAATTCAGGTTTAGCTTAAAATAGATATAGATGGTTAATTCTATCTAGAAATAGTATAGATATATGGCTATATCTACGGGTTAGGACACACACATATATTTCCTTGTTTTTTCAGCTAAGAGGGCCTAAAAGTAATGACAGCCCGTAGCAATGAGCACACCAAATGCTCAGATCTTTGTTTCTAATGCTATTGCCCAATGAAAGAAATCGGTTTTCCTTGGAGAAATGGTTAATTCCAGAATTAGAGCAGGAAATAGACAAGATGAGCCTCCAGCATATTGTTGTGCTGGAAAATAAGAAAATGCAAAAGAAAGAAAGAAAGAAGGAAAGAAGGAAGCAAGGAAGGAAGGAAGGAAGGAAGGAAGGAAGGAAGGAAGGAAGGAAGGAAGGAAGGAAGGAAGGAAGGAAGGAAAGAAAGAAGAAAGGAAGGAAGGATCAAATTGTACTACTTATGCATAAAACAACTTCACAAAAGAGGATGGGGAAGAGGTATTGCCCTAAGTAACCTAAGGAAGGAAGGGAGGGAGGAGGGAGGAAAAAGAGAAAAACTAAAACATGTCAAAGGCACAAGAACCAACTGAAAGAGTTCCCTATTTTCAAAGCTTGAACAACTTAGGAAAAAAAAAAAAATTAGTATTAGGTTATAACCCATAGTTTAAAATAAATTTTTATGAGTCTTCAGTTTAAAATAATGTATTAATAATGAAAAAAGTTACAAAAATGTTGTTAACCTTGTACTTTCTTATTCTCTCATTCTCTTTCTCTTCCCAACACACACACACACAGAGCATACACACACTAGTGACACAGGATCCTTTAGGTGCCACTTCACCAGTTGGAAACCTTTGTGGCTTGCAGGGCCTCTACTCAAGCTTCCGTCGCACTCGCTGGGCTTGCTCTGCCCATTCAGCCCAACGGGCTGCACTCGGCTTGCACTACCAGCCCAGATTTTGTGCCCTCTGAGGTCACCAAGGGTGAGCCAGGAGCAGAGCAGCAAGGGTTGCAGGGTCCAACTACAGGCACAGCCAGGCACCCCAGTTGCTGTGGTGGGGCAGGCAGCTCCAGGCGCCAGGACAAGCACTGGCTCTGTGCGCAGCTGTGGCTGGACCAGGTTTATCTAAAGCAACTTCTGCCTTGGGCACCAGCATCTAGATGAGTGGAACATGGTGGCGCCCGAAAACTCAGAGACACCAGTAATCGTCGAGCCCCAAGGCGTGTTACAGCCTTTTGCTCAGGAAGCATTACAGCTCATACATTCCCGCCTTCCACACACTTCCGTGAACAGAGGCAGATCCTAGCTCGTTTGATCCCGCAGCCCCGCTCTGGCCTGTGGCTCCTGGGTTGGCGCAGGTCCCCCCACTGCTTCCCATCACATGTGCGGGGAGGGAGGGTTACAGTGTTAACAGCTCTGGCTCAGGGAATCCTGAGTTCTGGGCCACCTGAAGGGTTGCCATTCTTTCCTCCCACAGTCCAGCGAATGAGAGCATATCACCACCCACAGTTCGGCAAGCCAGCCAGGAATGTGTTAAAGTCCTTTTTACTCCCATTGTTCTGCGAATCCCAGGTTCTTGTCCTGGGTCCAAGAAGAATGAAGTTACCTGGACAACCTGAGAATGAGGAAGGCGGAGAAGAGTTGTACTGAATGCAGAACAGTTCTCAGCACAGAGAGGACCCAAAGTGGGTAACCCCTACCCAAAAGCCAGTAGGCCCCCATGTGTCTGAGTCCAGGAGTTCAATCGGCTCAGAATGGGGGAATGTGTGCTGATTGGTCAATGGGTGAGCTGGGAAAGAGCAGCATTTGATTGGCTAAAAGGCATCATGGAAGTTCTCACTCCAGATCAAGGACTTTACCCAGAACCGGCAGCTCAGTTTTCAGGCTTCAGGTTGTCTTTTGGCTTGAAGGTCAGGTTTCACCAGGGACCTGTCACTGTCTGCCTAGGAATCTGTCTGTCTCCTGCCACTATCACTAGTAACTCATATAATACATAGAAACTGACATGCTATGGCATTATTAGTGTTTATTTACCTTCAGTAACTCCATACTTATTTCACTTGAAATAAGACATAACCTAGAAGAATTTTGTGTTTATCTAATATCTGTTCTACAATAAAGATTACCTCTAAGCCATGTCACTTCCAAATATTTTAATTCCAAATTATAGAGATTCAAAAAAAATCAAGATTATTTTTTAAAATTTTTTCTATAAGTTTTCTTTTAAATGAGTCTTTTTAAGTGAGGGAAATTTTGTATGATTTAAAAAATATGTATGATGATCACAAACAAATTTTCTAGTATTCCCAGAGGTACATTTGAATATTAACTGTAGGATATTTGAATATTAACAAAGAGGTATATTTGAGTATTACCTATAGTATTCTTTCTAAATCTGCCCAATAGTAAATGACTATTTACACGTGACTATATTGTTTTAATGTGTGGGAAAAAGGTCTAGAAAAAATATTAAATTATGAAATTATTTTTGGGTGTCTTCAGTTAAAAATTCTAGATGAATAACCGAGCTAGTGGATTAGGAGCATAGCCTAAGCTTCCAGTTTCTGCAAAAGTTTATATCTCTGATCCTTGTCTGTTGTTATCTAATGTGTTCATTTCAGAAGCACCTAGCGCAATGAACAGAGTAAGGAGGCAGAGGCCCTGTATTATATTGAAGCTGGGGGAATGTGAAAGTTTCAAAACTATTGATTGTGGCATTAAAGAGGTTAGTAAAATAAGTATGCCACCACTAGTGAAGAAACATTGAAGTTGTTTAGAATTAAGCTTTGGTTCAATTATCCTAAAAACTGGGCTAAAGTATTATTAGATTGTAGCACCATTTAATTTAGTGCTGACCTGCCTTTACAGTTGAGCAGATGAAACTCCACGATAGTTTACAATATTTGAACTGTATGCAAGTAATCCAAGAATTAATAAATAATTCAATTAAGTGTGCAATAATATTTAAGACATCCTCCAAAATTTGTTATTAGCAGAACATTTTTATGACCAAATTACTTACACAAACAACTGTGTTTGAGTGCATGTGTGTGTGTTAGAAAGAGAGAGAAAGAGAAAGAGGGCTGGAATATGAAAACATTATCATTTTACTTATAAATTTAAACTGTGGAGTTCAGAAACTAATTTCCAAATAACATCTCTCATGTAGGTATTACTCAATTAATTTTTACCATTAACAAAAGAAATTAAGAAGCCTTCATTTTAGCTGACAAATACAAACATCTGCCAGAATAATATATAATCTTTGATACTTCTTTACTTTTTAACTTACAAGCTCTGAACATATTGTTGCAATTAGATATATGCATGGAATAATGTCACTGTCTTAAAATTACATGAAAAAGTATTTATCATCACATTTCTTAAACAAAAACTCTTGGCCGAAACTGGATGGTATTTAAAAATTTTGCTTCAGTTTCTTGATAGTCTGACAGCCAAGATGACAGCTCCGATCTTTGGTAGTTGACTACCAAATCTGGGAAATGGAAACACAGTTCCTCATTTTTCATCATTAAATTTATCAAATTTCAAAGTAAAGTTCCAGGTTTATTTGATATTTTTATTCCATTACAAATATATAAAACAAAAGACTGCTTTGAAAAGGCCATGAGGAAAACGAAAATTGTAAAGGACATCAAATAACTGGCAATGCAATTATAACTCTACATCATTAAAAGTAAAACTGAGCCATACATATTGTTGTAAAAATTGTGATAAATCACTGTGAATGTTAATTTTCTGTGTTCTTTGATTTTATTTCTGGTAAGTTCAAATTGTTTTAAATTTTATTATTTAAACATTTATGTCTGATACATCAGATATGATTCTCAGCAGTATATACATCTCTGTGAAGTATTACCAACCAACAATTATTATGATTAGCCAAATTTGCAGATAGAAAAGTGGGTGTCAGAGATCAGGTAACTCATCCCTATATATTCCCATAGAAGTGATGCAGCTAGGACTGAAACTCCATTAGCCTATTTCCAAATTAATGTTCTTAACTATTATGTCACCATGTCTCAATTCACCTAGACCTTTATTGATGTTGTAAATAAAATGCAATAATTATATCAAAGCAGATTATTTCTTTATATTAAAATAAATAACTATAGGACAGAAAACTTAAGAAAGCACTACTCAGGATAAATATTTACATTTGAAAATATAAAATGGAGAAGTTGTAAAAATTGTTAACAATGACCATTCCTTTTATACAGAACATACTTAGTTGTGTTTGAACTAAAAAAATTATTAAATTTTTATATTGCCATTATATTTCTTGTGACTCCAAGCCAAAAAATTCTCACTTAGTAATAACTTGTTATTACTGATATTACATGATTATACTTGGCAAATAATCCTTGCTATCAACTGTGGAATTTTGGTGCCATTCTAAATTTTGTTTTGGGCTGTAGAGTCAGTAATTATATCATAAGTTCAGTGGGCAATAACTATTATAGGAAAACCAGTGACCAATGAATTATGTTGTATAATCTCTACATATCTAGAATAAGTATTTTAACAAGTAAAAATGTGAAACAAAAATGACAAAGCTCACTTCTCTATTCTACCTAATATATATAGAGAAAAATAACTTTATCTTCATAATTAAATTTAATTTTATCCCAACAAAAAAGCAAGAAAGTGAGTTTTTTTAATAATTTATTTTTTTCATTTTCTTTAGTTTTGACACATTCAAAATTTCATTATGCTGAATTTACTGACTAGCAGTATTACATAAATATTTTTAACATACATGCTGTATTTATAAATATCAAACTGGTAAACTGTAATCATTGAAAGGTGGTATTTTAAAAGTATGCAATGAACTTTTCACGAATTACCTTCTTAAAAATGTGTTTTCATGATCACAGTTTCTGAAAATGTGACATCTGTTTCCCTTGGTGAAATAAAATCATTATAGAATTCCAAACATACTTAAGTATGAAGATCAACACTGCCTTTTCCAAATTATCATGGCAAGGCCATCAGTGGGAAGTCGGTTCTACGGAAGAGGCACTGATAAATTAAACATTCCTACCTGACTATACCTTTTTCCTGTCATAGCCTCTTTGAAACCTAAAATCATTACTCTACAGCTACTGAGTATCTTGGAATATTCTTTATTTCTTCTAACTCTTGACAGAACAGTTGGTCATCATATCAGATGAAAAAGTTAACTGACACTCTATTCTTATATTATTTGAGGAATGTGGTTTTAGAGAAAGGAAGGCTGGGGGAAAAGGAAGATAGGTTTAGCTGTATTATACTTGACATTCAGATGAAAAAAAAATCCAGAAGAGACAGGAGGTACATATTTGGGAGTCACAGGCACAGCAGAGGCTGAATGAGTGAGAGGTCTTTCTACTTCAGAATATGCAAAGAGACAGTCACTTGGGGTGAATAATATTGGAGCTGTTTTTCACTTTTGGGGATCCATATTGTTATGCCTATCATCATATAAAGTATGTGCCCTAATAAAAATTTTTAAATTCCTTCTAACAGAATCAAAGAACCAGTCTCCTCAGAAGTCTTTCAAATGGAAATAAGCCAATGAAAGACAATGTATTTGTCTAACTTGTACATTGAATTTCAATGTGTAAGATTCAATTAATCCTGGGAAGGTATTAATTCCTAGGAATTAATACCTTCAGAGGTAAGTCGGTTCTATTGAAGAGGCACTGATAAATTAATCATTCCTACCTGATTATACCTTTTTCCTGAGATGACTTCATTGAAACCTAAAATCATTACTCTTGAGATCCTGAAGGATAATAACTTCTCACAAATATTTTCATATATTCTAGGTTTGGAACATATAGTTCGATATTCTATACTTCACAGCACTCCCATTGCCATGTGTTTAACTTCCTATAGTTGTTTTAATTGAGACATAAATCTTTTTTGGAGACTAGTAAATATCAAGGAGTTCCATGTTAAATATTTCAAACAAAAATAAGGTGAACTTTTTACTCTGTTTTATATAATATAATGTTTGATAGAGGAAAGCAAACAAGACCTCACTTTCAAAAGTCTCTTTATGTCTGCTTTTCAAACTCCTCCACAAATTCTTTATTTTCTCATTATAAATACAAAAATAACTGCCAAATGATGCTTAGGCAAACCCTCACTTTAGGGACTGCATTGAATTACTTTCCTTTAAACTTTTGACCTGGTGAAGGAAGTAGGGCCTTTTTCCAACAGGATAGTTTACTTTTTTGCATTCTTAGATGGGGGAGCATTGAGAACAGGAATAAAAGCAGGCTTCATCTCATTTGTCTCTTCGCATGGGCACAAGGCCAGAAAGTCAGCATGCTCCGAGTTAAAAAGAGCTGAGAGCGTTATAAAACATGTTTCCACCTTTCTGCCCTTTTTGGGTTGAAAACAGAGTGGATTGTCTGCCTTGGCAGCTCCCAAAGTCAGTCACGAAAAGATACAGGAAGGCTCAGAAATGCCTTACCATCTAGACCAGCATTCTTAGTTACAGGAATTTGAAAACTACACATTTCTTAGAAAGGTAAAAGGACCAAATTGTTCTTTGCAGATTTTAAGCATACTCAGAGTAAACAAGAAGCCCTGTACACCCTTCCTCCACAGTACTGGCTTTCTAAAGGGAACTGTTTCACCATTTCTAATGGCAGATCCAGTGGGGTGTATCACTCAATTAAACAGAATTCCATTTGCCGGGTTTTGTTTCACCAAAAGGCAAATCGACCTCTGCGCTTGTAAGAAAATTGCAAGGGCATTTAGTCCGCGAGAATTCATCAATACGTAACAGGAAAATCAGATTCCTTGTGTAGCAACTTAATATAAAAAGAAACCCATTTTCTGCCTACAAATTTCATAGTCATTCCAGTCTTTGTAGAATTAATTTTTTTTATGCTGCAGTATAATAAAAAAGTGGCATTAAATTATGGCTTCAAATTAGAAAAGTAGGAAATAGAGTTAAGATTTTCAAATCAAAATGATTTTCTTAGAGGCCATACTAAGCATATGCCAAAATGTACAGGAACATAAGATAGAGATATGTGTATGATAAAAATGAATTTTAAACCATCCAGAAATAAAGGAGAATGAAATCTCCTCAAATGAGTCTGTGATTCAAAATGTAATGCACTAAATTTTCTAATCTCATCTCATCTAAAAATACTATATATTAAAAGATTTAATGTCATAACCATTGGCTCCCATATATTCTAGTCCTTATTTTTGGCTGTAAATCATTCGTCCAATAACTTATTCTGTCCTTGCTCAGATGTTAAGCTCTTCAATGTTCTTTCATGTGATGTATCTTTCAGACCTCCGTCATTTCCTAACCTTGCTTTAGGCCTGCCTCTGGCTAAAATTAGCTCAGCATTGTCTCACCTCAGATTAGGTAAATTAAACCTGGTGGGCAAGGCTTATCAATGGCACTGAGCATGAGCAAAAACTTCCTTTGGGCAAAATAGCAGAAAATATGCAAGTTAAACTTATCAAATAGTATAATGTGGGATAAAAATGTTTCTTGATTTAAGTACAATTCCAGATTCCAGAATTATAATGTTCTTTTTTATTTTATAATCGTTAATGTTCAAAGCTTAAAACAGAGGCGTTAAAAAAAAAAGCTTTCAGAAATTTGCTTATTCAGTGTCTCTGACCAACCTTATCAGTTTCCTGAGATCGAAAATGTTTTTTTAGGAATGCAGGACTTTCAGTGCAGGACTTTGTCAGAAAGTTCTGGACAAATGAGAACTTGGTTTGTGTGTGTGTGTGTTTGTGTGCCATTGTGTGTGTGTGTGTGTGTGTCTGTACATGCCCAGTGAGGAGAGATGGCTGGGGTAATTTGGGTGGGCATTGAAGAAATATAACTTGAAGTGAGTCATGGAAAGTGATAAATTTCTTAAAAGGGAAAATATTTAAGGCCCAAGGATAGCTTTAAAAGCCTTGAAATCTTGCATTCTGTACTATATCTGTGACCACTTTAATATAAAACCAGGGTTTATCTTTAGTGATGAAATTTCTCCCTTTCCTTTTCCAAACTTCAAGTACAAGTGGTGTTTCACATTTATCATGCATTTTCAAATACTTTTTTGGCACACTATCACATGCCTGTAAGAGACAACCACTTCTATTTTCCAACTCTAATAAAATATGCACTTCCAAATTGTTGGAATATATATATATATATATATATATATATATATATATATCCCTGTCTCTCTCTATATATATTAATATGTATATTTAATTATATAGATAATTCATGCATATATATAATGTATTACATAGTACATGTATTAACTTATTTTATTGTGAAATATAACACATACAATGAGAGCACAAAATAAACCTACACAGCCCAAGGAATTATCTAAGTTGTGCATTTGCTACCCTAGCCAAGAAATAGAACATCAGGTATACTTAAGAGAGTCCACCTTATATGCCCTCCCAAACACTATCCCCTTTCCTCCAAAGTTAATCACAATCCTGATTCTAACAATAATCACTTTTGTCTTTTAGTCTTGTCTTTAACCACTAGGTATATATTTCTATACACTCCAAACCCAACTGTTCCATTTTATCTATCTTTTGAGTTTTATACACGGAACAAAGCACGTATTTTTGTGTGTATCTGGCATATTTTGTTCAATTTTATGTTTGTGAGCCAAATCAATGATGCTGTGTGTAGTGGTTCATTCATTTCCATTGCTGTACAGAATTCCATTCCATAAATATAATGGAATTTATGTAACCATTTCATTTATAATTAACATTTGAATTGTTTTCAGTTTGCAGCTGACAAAAAAATTCTGCTATGAAAATTCTTGCATGTGTCTCTGGTTACCCAAGTGTACATGTTTCTATTGCACTAATTAAATTATTATATATAAGAAAGCTGCTGGATTATAAATATGAATAATCTGCACTTCTAGTATATGATACTAAACCATTTTCCAAAGCTACTCCAAAACTTTACATTCCCACCAACAGTGTATGAGAGTTGCCATAATTCTACATTGTCCCCCAGTATTAGTATTGTCAATCTTGTTAATATTGGTCATTGATTGAGGGTGCCTACTAGTACTTTATTGTGATTCTAATTTCCACTTTCCTGATTAGTTATTGTGTTGGATTCTTTTTCTTATAGTCTATTTGGAAATTATCATTTGTGAAGTGCCTGTTAAAGTCTCTTGTTTATTTCTTTATTAGGTTGTCTCACATTTTTCTTATAATTTGTAGAAATTATTTACATATTATTGATGTGAATCTTTTATTAGCTGTACATGTTTCAAATATCGTCTCCCACACTGCAGCATTTTACAAAAGTAAGTTTGAATAGAGCTAACTTTGCTGATCATTTTCTTTACTGTTGGTTCTGTTTTGTCACCTTTTGAAGAAATACTTCCTTATCCTGAATTCATGAAAACATTTTCCATCACTAATAGAAGTTATTCAAATCTTCAATCCACTTGAAATTCACTTTTGTGTATGACATGAGGTAGATGTTTCATTTCACTTCTAAAACATGAGTATCCTAATTTCCCCCAGATTATGTGTTGAAAAGCCTACCCTTTCCCTCTTTATCATATATCAAGTGTCTAAAAATTTGTGGGTCTGCTTATGAAGTCAATATTGTATTGTGTTCCACTACTAGTCTATTCTTGAACATTCTCAAGCCACACTGTCTAAATTATTGCAGCCTTAAAGTAAGTCTTGAAATCTAGAAGAGGAAGTTCTTCCTTTTGGTTGTTTTCTTTAGGATGTTTTCCTTATTCTTGGAATTTTTATGTAAATTTTGATACTAGCTTATGTAGTTCTATAGACATACACACAAACTCAAATGCCCATTCATACACAATATAGATAGGGTTGCTTATCAAGTTGAGAATAAATGACTTCTTTATAGCATTAGTTATTCAAATATGTATAGTATATCTCTCTGTTTCATTAGATTTTCACGTAATTACTCTCTACAATGTTATAGCAACATATTCAGTTTTCCTATAACACCTTGAAGATTTTTAGTTAGAATTATAGATTTGTCATATTTTATGCTGTTGGATAACATCTTTGCATTTCGTTTTCTGCTTGCTGCTCTTACAGAAATATAGTTGATTTTTATACATTGCTTCTGTATCCAACAGACTTGTAAAATTGTTATTAATTACAAGTATGTATTCAAACATCCCTTTAATTTCTTATCTATACAATCATATAGTCTAAATATTCACAACTTTTTTACCTTTCTAGTACTTAAAATTTTCATCTCACTAACACACTCTGGCATATAATTACTTATGTATTGAGATTCATTTCAATTTGCCCTACCCATTCCGTATTTCTTTTCCTTTCTTTTCTTGCAGTTATGGGTGTCTTCTATCTTTGCCTGACTCAATAGTATGAATATTCTTCCTGTGTTTTCTCCAGGAAGTTTATTTTAAGCCTTATCTTTGGGACTGTGACCTAATATTCTTGTATCATGCGAAGTAAAGATTGAAATTCATTAGTTTGCATATGAATATAAAATTATCTAACACCATGTGTCACGAAGACCACCCTTTCTCTATTAATTTAATATAGGACTTTCATCTAAAATCAATGGACCATGTAAGTCGTGTTTAATTGGGCTCACTGTTCTGTTTAATTAATCTATATTTCTGTCTAGTCTTGATTAATGATTTATAGTAAATCATAAAATTACATAGTGAAATTTCCTCCAAATATGTTTATCTTTTTCAAAAGTGTTTTAAGTATTTTAAGTTATTTTCCACTTTACATATATTGTAATCAGCTTTGATGTGTCCTACGTGAAATTTTTCTAATCAGTGTACCTTTTATTTCCTCTGTTTACACTGCGTAAGACCACCGGAAGAATGTTAAAATGTTAGGAGTGGATATTCTTGTGTTCTTCCTTAGATAGAAAGATTTAGTCTTTTGCAACTGAAGTGAACTGTAAGTTTTTTATAGATGCTCGTAATTTTGTGAAAAATTTCATTTTTTTCCTACAATGGTTTGTTTAATAAAATGTATTGAATTCTTCATTTTATTACATCTTTTAAGGTAATCATCATTTTCTTTTTTATTTCATTAATATGATGAATTATGTTGATAGATTTTCAGATACTAAAGCAAACATGACATTTCTAGAATAAATTCCACTTGGTGATGATTACTTTTCTCTCTTAATATTGTTGTATTCAATTTGTACATATTTTTCTAAAGGCTTTTGCATGTATGCTTTGAAAAACATTGACTTGTAGTTATTTTGTATTGCTTTGTCTTTGTCTAGTTTTGTTTTCTTTTTAAAATTTTATTATTTTAACTTCTTGTAGGTACACAGTAGGTGTATATATACACAAGGTACATGAGATATTTTGATACTGGCATGCAATGCATAGTAATAACATCGTGTGACATGGAGTATTTATCCCCCTTAAACATTTATCCTTTGTATTACAAACAATTCAGTTATACTCTCTTAGTTTATAAGATGTACACTTATTTTTAAATGTACACTTACATTATTATTAACTATAGTCCTGCTCTGTGCTATCACATACTAGCTCTTACTCATTCTTTCTATTTTTTTAACTCATTAATCATCCCCACTCCCTTCCCTCCACTACTCTTTCCAGTTTTTGGTAACCATCCTTCTATTCTCTCTCTCTATGAGTTCAATTGTTTGGATTTTTAGATCCTACAAATAAGTGAGAACATGTGATGTTTGTCTTTCTGTGCTTGACTTATTTCACTTAACGAAATGACCTCCAGTTCTATCCATGTTGTTGCAAATGATGGGATCTCATTCTTTTTTATGGCTGAATAGTACTCCACTATATATAAGTACCATATTTTCTTTATCCATTCATCTGTTGATGGACAATTAATTTGCTTCCAAACTTTTAACTATTGTGAACAGTGCTGCAACAAACATGAGAGTGTAGATATGTTTTCAGTATACTGATTTCCTTTCTTTTGCATATGCACTCAGCAGTGGGATCACTGGATTCTATGGTAGCTCTATTTTTAGTCCTTTGAGGAACCTCCCAATGGTTTTCTATAGTGGTTGTACAAATTTACATTCCAACCAAGAATGTATAAAGGTTCTCTCTTCTCCAGATCCTCATCAGCATTCGTTATTGCCTTTCTTTTAGATATGTGCTGTTTTAACTGGGAGGGAGATTATATTTTATTGTAGTTTTGGTTTATATTTCTTGGATGCTCAAAGATGTTGAGCACCTTTATATATGCCTGTTTGCTATTTACATGTCTTCTTTTTGAGAAATGTATATTTAAATATTTTGTCTCTTTTTAAATCAGAGTATTATATTTTTCCTATAGAGTTGTTTAAGATCCTTATATGTTTTGGTTATTAATAACTTGTCAGATGGGTATTTGCAAATATTTTCTCCCATTCTGCGGGTTGTCTCTTCACTTTGCTGATTATTTCTGATGCTGTGCAGAAGCTTTTTAACTTGATGTGAGCCCATTTGCCCACATTTGCTTTGCTTGCCTGTTCTTTTAGAGTATTTCTCAAGAAATTTTTGCCCAGACCAATGTCCTAGAGAGTTTCCCTGATGTTTTCTTCCAGCAGTTTCATAGATTGAGGTCTTATATTTAAATCTTTAATACAGTTTGATTTGATTTTTATATGTGATGAGAGACAGAGTCCTAGTTTCATTATTCTGCATATGGATATCCAGTTTTCCCAGCACTATTTATTGAAGAGGCTGTCTTTTCCCCAGTGTATGTTCCTGAGACCTTTGTCAAAAATGAGTTTACTGTAGGTGTGTGGATTTGTTTCTGGGTTCTCTACTCTGTTCCATTGGTCTATGTGTCCGTTTTTATGCCAGTACCATGCTGTATTGCTTACTATAGCTTTGTAGTATAATTTGAAGTCAAGTAATGTGATTTCTCTAGTTTTGTTCTTTTTGTTTAGGAAAGCTTGGCTATTCTGGGTCATTTGTGGTTCCATATAAATTGTAGAATTGTTTGGTTTTTTTTTTTTTTTCCATTTCTGTGAAGAATGTCATGGTATTTTGACAGAGATTGCATTGAATATGTATATATGTATATATATGTATATATATATGGTGAATTTTGTATGAATTTCATGATTAAAAGGTTAAAAACAAGCAACTGTTCTAAGAGCTTACTCAGGAATGACTTACGTCCTGCCTAGCGCTGCCCTCAGCTAACATGGGGCTCCCACAGTGAAGGACAATATGATGTCTACCCTTCCAGAGCCTAAGTGAATTCCAGCAGCCCTTCAGGAAACGTATTATGGACACTATACCAATATTAATTCTTCCAATTGATGAACTTAGAATATCTTTCCATTTTTTTTGGTGCTCAATTCAATTTCTTTCATCAGTGTTGTATAGTTATAGAGATCTTTCACTTTTTTTGTTGTTGCTTTCTAGGTATTTAATTTTATTTGTAGCTATTGTAAATGGAAGTACTTTCTTGATTTCTTTTTCAGATTGTTCACTGTTGGAATATAGAAATGCTACTGATTTTTGTATGCTGATTTTGTATCCTGCAAATTTACCGACTTTGTTTATCAGTTCTAATCATTTCTTGGTGAAGTCTTTAGGATTTTCAAAATATAATATCATGTCATCTGCAAATAAGGATAGTTTGACTCCTTATTTACCTAATTGGATACACTTTATTTTTTACATTTGTCTGATTGCTGTAACTGGGACTTACACTACTATGTTGAATAACAGTGGTAAAGTGGACGTCCTTGTTGTGTTCTACATCTCAGAGGAAAAGCTTTCAGTTTTTCCCATTCAGTATGTTACTAACTGTGGATGTGTCATATATGACTTTTATTATGTTGAGGTATGTTTCTTCTATAACCATTTTTTTCAGGATTTTTATCATAAGGGATATTAAATTTTATCAAACATCTTTTCAGCATAAATTGAAACAATCATATATTTTTGTCCTTCATTCTGCAATATGATGTATCACATTGATTGATCTGCATATGTTGTAACATCCTTGTATCCCAGGGATAAATCCCACTTGGTCATGATGAATGATCTTTCAAATGTATTGTTGAATTCATTTTGCTAGTATTTTGTTGAGGGTTTTTGTATCAATGTTGACCAGAGATATTGGCCTATAGTTTTCTTTTCTTCTTCTTTTTTTTTTTTCTTTAATTGTCTTTGTCTAGTTTTGCTTTCGTGTAATACTGGCCTTGAAGAAAGAGTTCAGAAGTCCTCACCCTCTTCTATTTTTCAGAACAATTTGAGTAGGATTGGTATTAGTTCTTCTCTTAATGTTTGGTAGAATTCAACAGTAAGTAAGACCATCATCTCCTGGGTTTTTCTTTACTGGGTGACTTTTTATTATAACTCCAATCTCGTTACCTGTTATAGGTCTGTTCAGGTTTTAGGATTCTTCATGGTTCACTCTTGGTAGGTTGTGTGTGTCTAGGAATTTGTCCATTTCTTCTACATTTTCCAACCTATGGGCATATAATTGTTTGCTGTAGCTACTAATGATCCTTTGAATTTCTGCAATATCAGTTGTAATGTCTCCTTTTTCATTTTTGATTTTATTTATTTGAGTCTTTTCTCTTTTTTTCTTAGTGTGGCTAAGGGCTGGTCAATGTTGTTCAACTTTTCAAAAAAATCCAACTTTTTGTTTCATTAATCTTTTATGTTTTTCCTTCATTTAATTCTACTCTAATCTTTATTTATTTATTTTTTTACTCATTTGGGGTTTGGTTTGCTCTTTCTTTTCTACTTTTTAAAGATGACTTGTTACGTTGTTTATTTAGTCTGTCTTTCTTTCTTTCTTTCTTTCTTTCCTTCTTTCTTTCTTTCTTTCCTTCTTTCTTTCTTTCATGTAGGCACTGATGGCTATAAACTTCCCTCTAAGTGCTGCTTTTGCTGTGTCCCATAAATTATGCTGTGTTGTGTTTCCATTATCATTTGTTTCAAGAAATTTTTCAATTTAATTTTTAATTTCTTCATTGACTCACTAGTCACTGAGGAGCATATTGTTTAATTTCCATGTATTTGTATAGTTTCCAAAATTACTCTTGTTATTTATTTCTACTATTATTCCATTGTGGTCAGAGAGGATGTTTCATAATACTTCAATTTTTTGAACATTTTAAGACTTGTTTTGTGACCTGATGTACGTATGGTCTATCCTTGAGAATGTTCTACTTACTGAGGAAAAGAATGTGTGCTCTGCAGATGTCGGATCAAACACTCTCTAAATATCTATTAGATCCATTTGGTATATGGTGCAGATTAAGTCTGGTTCTTCCTTGTTGATTTTCTGTCTGGAAGATCTGTCCAATGCTGAAAGGAGTGTGTTAATGTCTCCAACTATTATTGTATTTGAGTCTCTCCCTCTCACTTTAGCTGTAATAATATTTGCTTTATATATCTGTGTGCTCCACTGTTAGGTATATATATTTAAACTTGTTATATCCTCTTGCTAACTAACCTGTTTATCAGTATACAATGTTGTTCTTTGTCTCTTCTACTAGTTTTTGCCTTGAAATCAATTTTGTCTCATATAAGTGTCGCAACTCTTGTTCCTTTTTGAATGTAGTATCTTTTTCCAAACCTGTATTTTCATTCTATGTGTCTTTTTATAGGTAAAGAATGTTCTTGTAGGCAAGAGATCAATGGGTCTTTTTCTTTTATCCATTCAGCCACTCTGTGCATTCTTCTTGGAGAGTTTGGTCCACTTACATTCAATGTTATTATTGATAAGTAAGTACTTACTCCTGCCATTTTATTGATTTTCTCATTGTTTTGTAGTTTCCCCTTCCTTTTTTCCTTTCTTCTTTTTAGTAAAGGTGATTTTCTCTGGTGATATGACCAAGTTTCTTGTTTTTTATTTTTTGTGTATCCTGTCTGTATTTTGGGGGTTTTCTCTTTTGTCTACTCTGTGTAGTTTCAAAAGCCTGTCTTCAGGGTCATTAATTCTTCCTTCTGATTGAATAGTTTTGCTTTTAAAAGACTCTGATACAGTCTCTAGTATGCCAGTTGCATTCTTCAGCTCCAGAATTTCTGCTGAATTTTTAAAACATTGTTTCCATCTCTTTGTTGAATTTATCTGATAGAATTCTGAATTCCTTCTCTGTGTTATCTTGAATTTCTTTGAGTTTCCTCAAAACAGCTATTTTGAATTCTCTATCTGAAAGGTCACATATCTCTGTTTCTCCAGAATTGGGACCTGGTGCCTTATTTACTTCATTTGGTAAAGATATGTTTTCCTGGATGGTCTTGATTCTTGTATAATTTCCTGTGTCTGGGCACTGAAGAGTTAGGTATTTATTGTAGTCTTCACTGTCTAGGATTATTTTTCCTGTCCTTAAGAAGGCTTTCCAGATATTCAAAAGGACTTGGTTATTGTGGTCTAACTTGTTATAAGTTCAATAACACTGTAGTTCTTGTAGCCGCTAAGAAGTACCACCTTGATGGTCTTGGACAAGGTCCACAAGAATTCTCTGAATTACCAGGCAGGGACTCTTGCTCTCTTCCCTTACTTTATCCCCACAAAAAACAGAGTCACTCTCTCTGTTCTGAGCCACTTGGTGCTGGTGGTAAAATGACACATACACCCCTATGGCCACCACCACCAGGAGTGAGCGTGGTCACTCCTGAAGCCAGCACAGCACTGGGTCTCACACAAGACCTGTCCTAACCACTCCTTGTCCATGGCCTATGTTCAATCAAGGCCCTAGGACTCTACAATCAGCAAGTAGCAAAGCCAGCCAGGCCTGTGTCCTTGCCTTCAGGGTGGTGAGTTCCCCCAGGTCTTGGGCAGTTGTAGAGGTGCCATCCTGGAGCCAGGAACTAGAGTTAAAAAGTTTGGAATTCTAACTGGTATTCTATTGTACTGCTGCTGAGCTGCCAGTCAAACTGCAAGGTCTTTGTCTAATTTTGGAATTCAGTTAAGGCTGACTTCATAAAGTTAGTTAAGAAGTGTTCTCTCCTACTCTATTTTATTAAAGAAGTTGTTTAAATTTAGTATTATTGCTCCTTTAAGTGTTTGATTTCATTCATCATTAAAACCATCATTGCCTGGAATTTTCTTTGGGGAAAGGCTTGTACTTACAAGCTAAATTTACTTCATTTACTTAGTGTGTTCAAGCTTTCTACATAGTTGCAGGCTGGATTTCTTAATTTGTACCCTTCCAGAGATTTATTCATTTCACATAGACTTTCAAAGCTTTTGGTATAAAGTTGTTCAGAATATTCCTTTATCATGTTAAAGTCTGAAGAACTTGTAGTGAGGCCCCCTCTTTCTTAATACTTGTGATTTTCATCTCCCTCTTTTACTCAATCAATTTGGCGAGCTTTATCAATTTTCTTTTTCTTTTTTTTTTTTAAGAACTAGATTGTGGTTTTATTGATTTTTCCCTATTGTTGTCTGTTTTCTATTTCATGGTTCCTGCTTTTTTCTTTATTTATTTACTTTCATTTGTTTGCTTTGAGTTTCATTTTTTTGTTGTTGTTTTATTTTAAAGATTTTTACATTTTATGAATTGAGGTAAAATATACATGTAAACAATTTACCGTCTTTGTCATTTTAAGTATATAGTTCAGTGATAATAAATACATTTATATTCTTTTTTTCCCTTCATCCCTTCCTTTCCCCTAGCCTCTGCTAACCACAATTCTACTCTCTGTCTTCATGAGATCCACTTTTTTAGCTCCCACAAAGGAGTGAGAACATGTAGCATTTGTCTCTCTGTGCTTGGCTTATTTCACTTAACATAATGGCCTCCTGTTCTATCCATGTAGCTGCAAATAACAGAATTCCATTTTATGGTTGAGTAATTTTTCTTTGTGTATATATACCACATTTTTTTCCATTTATCCACTGATGGGCATTTGGTAGTTCTATCTTTAGTTTTTGTGTGAAACCTTCATACATTTTTCATAGTGGGAGTAATAATTTACCTTAACACCGACAGTATACACAAGGATTCTCCTTTCTCCACATCTCACCGGCATCTGTTATTGCCTGTTCTTTCGATAAAAGTTTGATAATTTTAGCTGGGGTGAGGTGATGTCTCATTGTGGTTTTAATTTTCATCTCTCTGATGATTAGTGATGTGGAGTATTTTTTCCTATACCTGTTGACTATTAAATCATTGATTTGAGATTGTTATTCTTTTTAACTATGGCATTCTAAGACATTCATCTCTGTAAGAGGACTGCTGTATCTGTATCCCACATATTTTGATATACTCCACTTTAATTATTGTTCATTTTACAACATTCTAATTTCTTGTTGCTAGTTCTTTACTTTATAAATCTAAATTATTTTTTGTTAACCCCATAATTACTTAGAAGTATATTGTTAGTTTCTTAATATTAGAAGTGTTTTAATTATATTCCTATTATTGTTTCTCATTAAATTCCATTGTGCAAACATTCTATCTGGTTTGAAGCTTTTGAAATTTATTGTGACTAGTTGAGGGATGTTTTCTATCCTAGGTAACATATAATGTGCACTTAGGAGAATGTGAAATCCATCGTTGCAAGGTACACAAATACATATATGTATATGTATACATATGTATGTATGCATATGTATGTATATGTATTTATATATGTATACATGTATGTATAATGTATATGCATAATAATGCATACATACATAGGTATATAAAATAAAAATATGTATATGTATGTATACATATATCTATATAAAATAAATCAATGTGATTGATAGCATTGTTTAGACCTTCTTTGTCTTTCCTAATTTCTTGAGTAGTTCTTTCAAGTTCTTTCAACTATGACTGTGGAATTTTTTCTTTCTTCCTGTATATTCTATCAAAATTTGTTCCATGTATTTTGGGGACTTGTAATTCAAAATATAAACATTTATACTGTTACGTCTTCTTGTTGTATTGAAATTTTGTCATTAAAAATATATCTCATGTCCCCTAATACGTTTTTTGAAGTCTATTTTATCTGATATTATTCACTCCCTCAAGCTTTCATAAGATTACCCTTTGCATGATGTATTTTTTCCCATCCATTCAATTACATCTTATTTGTCTTTTTACTTAAAATGTATCTCATGGATCCAGCATAGTTGCCCCTTTATTTGTTGCTTTTGTCTGCTTGTTTTTTTTTTTTAATATAGTCTCTGTCTTTTAATTGAATCTTTAGTCAATTAATATTTATTATCATTGTTAAAATTGTTGGGTATAGGCCTACCATTTTACCTTTTTGTTACTTGTTTCATGTGCTTCACTGATGACAGTTATAATAACCTTTTTAAAATTTTGTCTTCTGGTTCAAACATCTGGTGCATCTTAGAGCCAGTTTCAACTGATTGTCTTTCCTCTTGAAATGTTGTTACATTTTCTTGAATACTTCTATGTTAGATAATTTTGAACTTTATGCTGAGCATTATCAATGTTAAGTTGTGAAGATTCAGGATTATATTACTTTACTCCATTGTTTTGTTTTAGGAGATAATTTTCTTGGCTGAGATTGAACTAATACTTTAGTGTACAACAGGCCTGGGCTTTGTTTTGATATTTTTTTTCCTTTAGTTTGTCTTTTTGAGTTTGTCCTGCACATGCATATTTTGGGGACAGTCAGAGACGTGTATAGACAGATTTAAGGATTCTACTCTCTAGCCCTTTTTCTTCTGATATTCTCATATTTTGGGGGGGCGGGCATTCATGGTTCCTGACTTCACTTTTCTGACCCCTCAGCAAGAAATTTTGTAAGGATTTTCATCACTCCACTGTTCTGTTGCAAGTACTGTAGTTATTCCCAGTTTAAAAGTTGTATGGATGGGAATTTATTTGTATAGCCTCAGTCTCAATTCATCTATGTAAATGAGCATTCCACACTAGAGAATACCTTTGTTCACATGCCCATATATGCAGGAGAACAGCTATGGGATCTTTTCAGATATTTCTCATTTTATGCTTTTTTGCATGTCACAAACTCCACAAAACAGTATCATCATTTGGTAATAGCAATATGCTTTATAAAGAAACTAAAATAAAAAAGCAAAAATAAATATGTAGACTTTGCATTTACCCAGATGAGGGCTAGCTACATAATATTCAGGGCCCAAGGAAACATGAGAATTCAGGACTTTGTTATTCAAAAGGCAGGACGAACTGTTCCTTTCTACCACAATTTTTCTCTTGTAACCTGTCATGGTATTTTTTATTTGTTACTTAATGATGAGCTCCCTCTGGGTTAGGAATTTTATGAGGTGAATGCAGATCCCCATAGATGCCCAGCACCCTGCCCATTTCTGTGTGCAAGGCACAAACACCTGAGCCTGACCCTTCTTACGCCAGCACTCAGGCCTACCTGGGGCAGAGGATAGCAGGGATTGCCAGATGCCGATTTACAATCAGGCAGCAGAGAACCTATCTTGAGTTCTCGAGGAAGTGTTGGGAAGTGGGACCACGTGGGAGCTGAGACTCAAAGTCCCCAGGATTTCACACACAACAGAAAAATTTGAAGATGAAATTATTAAGAACTTCCAGACAATGACCACAGAATATTAACTCCCAAGTACAGAGCTTCTTTCTGAGTGTGGATAGAAAAAGGCCAGAAGTGTCCTGTGCAACACTATTGTTGCCATTCCCGTGAATCTGGTGCTGACCCAGACATTTACCATTTTTAATGATCTTCATTTTTTTGGAGGAATTAATTTTTCATTGTCTTATCTCTTTTCATTCTGAAGATCCTCCTTTGAAATTTCTTATTGTACAGGTCTGCTGACAGGAATTTTCTTTGTTTCTTCTCTTTCAAACCAATATAAACTTTCCACCAAAGTATGACTACTACTTTTCACTTTCCAGTACTTTCTAGTAGTTGCTTTTTGTACTACGTCTTGGATGTTAGTTGTATTCTTCAGAGGAAGATCATCTGGGATTGTCTTAGTCTCTCATACCTGCAAGCAGGACTTGATAATGCTTTATTATTTGATCCAATTTTCTACATGACCTCAGAAAGAATGTTAATATGAATTACCCCATTTTTCTTTTTCAGAATCTGAAGGCTCTGAACAACCACCACCACCACCACCACCATCAAATATTGTATTGATTGCTTTTCTTCCACAGAACAATGGTTATGTGGTTTTTAATTTCATTTTTTTCTACCTTAGATATCTTTTTGAGAACTACCCCTTCATGACTTTAAGACAATATATTTTCCAGAAACTATGAAGATGGGTCTTATGCCTCATCAACAAAATTTCTCTAATCCATCAGTTATGTCCATTGATTAAGAGATTGATAGATAACCCAGACTGAGGCAAGGAGGAAAAATCTCTTTTTTTCCTGCCAAGATCAATAGCTAAAAAGAATATGTGTCTTGAAGCACTGTAGCTACTACTGCTAACACTGGGCGAGGGTCTGCCTAAGAGTGACATCAGCAGAAAGGGAAACAAGCCTCATATAAGTTTTCAAAAAGATTTTCATTTATTGAAAGATAAATTCTGGTTATTATATGAACTCCTCACTACAGTGGCATCAAAGCCAACATCAAGGCTCAAATTTCCCAAATATGTGAACCAACAAACTCATTTCATCTATTTGTTTGAGATAGAAATATTTAGGTTTTGTCACATGCAATACAATAAGCTCTGAATAATGAATTCTTGTATCTTAAACTGAGAGATGAAATCAAGGCAATTAGGTTTACAAGGAATTTTTTTGTTATTTTTTGTATGCATAATTTAATAAAATGATACTGTATAAGCTAATTTGCAATCTGTTTACCTAATATATTGCACATGTTTTATAGTACATAACTTTTAATAAAAAATCTCATGACGCATTTAATGTCTTCACCCTTCTTGGTAATCATAGTTCAGCATCCACACTATGTAAAAACGTAGTAATGATATTGTTGAAATACTTTAATATTGTGGATTCATAAAGCAGGAAGACATGTTATAAAGAGTATTTATTAAATTATTAAATATTTTATTGATATAACACACCAAAAGGTATAAACATACATTAATTGATACTCCAAAGCTATTCAATGTAAAGGCATATGTGCAGTGTTCACAAGGAAGAAATCTATAACCATATATTAACAGGTGATGAAAAACTATTTTCTATTGATATTCAGAGCATATGGCAGTGGGATCTCTCTCTTTTTTTAAGCCAGTACTTTAAAATTTGTATGCGATATCAACTAAGCGTCTCATTTGCATTTGGATCTTATCTCTTACGCGTTTTTATTGTTTAAAAACAAAGTTTAATGCTTTTTCTTTCTAGAATTAAAGGCTAAATTATACCTTTTACACCTCATGCAGGTGTTTTGGATAATCATTAGTTAATAATTCTTAACTACCATGATAGATTTATTTAAAAGCAGAGCACTTAGCATGTTGTGACATTGTGAATTAAGCACACAAGTTTGCAGAATAACTGGGAAAGTAAGCATTGCCACAGGAATATTAACTCATTCTCACAGCAAATTACTATACATTAAAATGTATATTTTCTTTTTACAAAGGGAACCACAAATTTAATATACTTTTAGACCTCAACAAACTCTCACAGAACATTTTTTAAGTCTTAATCAAAATATATAAAATAAAAGGTCAGAAATGTGGTTTTCTGTTTTGGTTGTTTTTTTGTGTGGTTTATTTTTTGTTTGTTTGTTTGTTTGTTTTGAGACGTAGTCTTGCCGTTATCACCTGGGCTGGAGTGCAACGGCAGGATCTCGGCTCACTGCAACCTCTGCCTCCCGGGTTCCAGCAATTCTCCTGCCTCAGTCTCCTGAGTAGCTGAGATTACAGGCACCCGCAACCACACTCGGCTAATTTTTGTATTTTTAGTAGAGACGAGATTTTACCTTGTTGGCCAGGCTGGTCTCCAACTGCTGACCTCAGGTGATCCACCTGCTTTGGCCTCCAGGCGGTTTTTGTTTGTTTGTTTGTTTGTTTTTGAGACGGAGTCTCCCTCTGTCGCCCAGGCTGGAGTGCAGTGGCGCGATCTCAGCTCACTGCAAGCTCCACCTCCCGGATTCACGCCATTCTCCTGCCTCAGCCTCCCGAATGGCTGGGACTACAGGCGCCCGCCACCTCGCCTGGCTAGCTTTTTTTTTTTCTTGTATTTTTAGTAGAGACGGGGTTTCACCGTGCTAGCCAGGATGGTCCCAATCTCTTGACGAGAAATCATTTTTTAACACAACAATCTAGGAATAGAAGGGAACTTCCCTAAACCAACATAAGCCATCTATAGAAAACTTAAATACTTTCCCCTAAAATTAAGATCAAGACAAGGATTTCTGCTCTCACCACTTCTGTTTAACATTGTATTGGTGTTCTAATAGAAAAAAATTGTGCAATAAAAAGAAAAAAGTCATCTATACTGTAAAGGAAGAAGTAAAGGATCTCTACTTGCAAATGATGTAATCTTGTATATAGAAAATTCTAAGGAACACACACACACACACACACACACACACACCACAAACTATTGGAACTAATAATGAGTTGAGCAGGGTTGAAGAATGTGAGACCAACATGCAAATATCTAGTGTATTTCTACATTCTAGCAAGGAACAATCAAAATAAAATTAACAAAATAGTTTTATTTATAACAGTATCTAAAAGAATAAAATTCTCATGAGTAAATTTAATACAAGAATTTTAAAACTACACTGAAATCTGTGAAACCACTGCTGAAAGCAACTAAAAAGACCAAAATTAATGGAATGGCATCTTGTGTTCATGTATAGAAAGACAACATTGTTAACATGATAGTGCTTCCTGAATTGCTGTGCATATTCAACACTGTTACTATCAAAATCCCAGCTAATGTTTTGCAGAAATCGATAAGCTAATTCATGTGGTAATACAAGAAACCTCAAATACCCAAAACCATCTTTACAAAATACAAATTTGAAGTATTTACACTTCCTGATTTCACATCACACGTCCTGATTTCACAACTTAACTGCAAAGCTACAGTAAACAAAACTGCTTGGTACTGACAAAGGTAGATACATATTAATCAGTAAAATAGAATTAAGAGTCCAGAAATAAATGCTTAAATTTATGTTAAGTTTATTTTCAACAAGGTGCCAAGACCATCCAATGGGGAAAGAATAATCTTTTGAATAAATGGTGGTCAGAAAACTGGATATCCACATGCAAGAAAATAAAGTTGGACCTTTACCTCAGACCACAAATAAAAATTAACTCAAAATGAATCCAAGATCTAAATGTAAGAGCTAAAACTATAAGACTCTTAGATAAAAACATAGGATTGTATTGTCCCAACCTTGGATTAGGCAACGGTTTCTTAGATGTGACACAAAAATCCAATGAGATAAGGAAATTTAGATAAATTGGACTTCATCAAAATAAAAAACTTTCATCCTTTGAAAGATAGTATCAAGAAAATGAAAAGATAAATACCAGAATAGATGAAAATATCTGCAAATTATATATCTGAAAAAGGATTTGTATCCAGAATGTATTTTTAAAAACTTACAATTCAATAACAAAAACAGATAAACCACTTTTAAAATGTGCTAAGGACACATTTTAAAGATACTTCTGTAAATAAGATACATAAATGGCTAATAAGCCTATGAAAAGATGTTCAACATCATGACTCATTAGGGCAATGCAAAGGAAAATCACAATAAGATACTACTTTGTACCCTCTGGAATGACTATCATAAAGATGAATGGTCAGCTTTGGTGAGGAGATGGAGAAATTGGACTCCTCATAGGTTGGTGCCAGGTATGCAAAATGTTGCAACAGCTTTGGAAAATAGTTTAAAGGTTTCTGAAAACCTTATACAAGCGTGTACTATATGACCTAATAGTTCCACTTCTAGGTATGTACCCAAGAAAACTAAAAATTTATCTCCACCCAAACACTTGAGTGGCATATCTATATTATAGAATATTACTCAACCATAAAAAGAAATGAAGTACTGATACGTAGTAGAGCAACAATCAAACTTGAAAACATTATGCTAAGTGAAAGAAGCCTTGCATCAAATGCCACATACAGTATGATTCATTTTATATGAAATGTCCAGAATAGGCAATTCCATAGAGATAGAAAGTAAATTGGTGATTTCTAGTGGCTGGAAGAAGAGGAAAAGGAAGAATGACAGCTGACGGGTAAGAAGCCTCTTTGGGGATGATGAAATGTTCTGAAATTAAGAGAGTGTTGCTGTCTATGGAACTTTGTGGAAAAAAAATCCCTGAATTTTACGTAATAAAAAGGTGAATTTTATGATATGTGAATTATTCCTCAGTAACACTGTTTTGTTTTGTTTTGTTTGTTTGTTTTTGAGATGGAGTCTCACTCTGTTGACCAGACTAGAGTGCAGTGACACGATCTTGGCTCACTGCAACCTCTGCCTCCCAGGTTCAAGTGATTCCCCTGCCTCAGCCTCCAGAATAGCTGGAATTACAGGTGTCCACCACCATGCCTGGCTAATTTTTGTATTTTTAGTAAAGATGGGATTTCTCCATATTTGTCAGGCTGGTCTTGAACTCCTAACCTAGTGATCTGCCTGCCTCAGCCTCTCAAAGTGCTGGGATTATAGGCATGAGTCACCACGCCCGGCCTTGTTTTTTGTTTTTTTTTTTTAAGTCCAGAAAGAAATGATGAGATGAAAGAATCTCGTCTTGATCTGGAAATTACATAAATATCAAGCAAAGTAATTTTTAAATGAGGATTCTTTCTCTAGATTGCTGAAAATAATACATAGCTTCCTGACAGTGGCAGAGACTGTTGACTAGTCAATAACCTAATTTCTTCTTATTTTAGAATTAAAAAAAGCACAATTATGATTTGTGACCATATGAGTGAGCTCTGACTAGTCATAGAAAGGAAAGTCCTAGTGAAGTATACTTTTTTCCACTCCGGCCCAGACAAACCTCTCATGTAAGACCTTCATAATCTTTACTATTCATCGGCTTAATGGAGACAAGCAAAAAGAAAGCCATGTGGTGAAGGCAGCATCGTTACAGTAAAAGTGGCTGACGTAACAAAACTGTTACAAGAGAGTCTCTCAGAAAATCCCTAGCGTCACTCTAATATTTAAATAAGCTAAAACTAAACTTTTATTACATTTTCCCGCTAAGATATTGGAGTTTACCCATTACTCCAGATAGCACTATTTTTTGTTCGTTTTGTTCTGTTTTTCTATAAAACTATTCTTATTAGGGAGATTCCAAAATTAGTAAAACAATTACAGGAAAATCAGAATAATCAATCAGAAGCATTACATGGAGACAATTATTTTGCTTCAGGTAAAAGAGTTTGTATTCCAGAAAGAAAATGAGACTGACTCTTGAATAGTCATAAAAGTGTCTCCCAGCATTCACTATATAGAATATAAAAAAAAAAAAAAAATAGCAATTGACCATTTAGATGGCAAGTTTATCATTTTAACTTCTTAAAAACTTTTAAAATGAAATGTCTTATCACAATTAGTAGTAATATAAACTTCTATCACTTTAATTTTTTGGTAGGAGAAATTGCAAAACTCTAATGTGAAAATACTTGAAGCCAGTTTTATACAATTTGCTTCTTCCTAAATCCTTTGTTCGAGTAAAACTTAAATATTTTATGTTTAGTTCTGTAAGTTCAACCTATAAAAAGCAAAGACAAATTGCTATACCTATTCCCTTCACACAGGTAATTTTCAAAATTACAATCCAATATATTTAATTATCTACAATTACTCTGAAATTGTTCTTAAAAAATAAAATGCATTATTGTAATAGGAAATCATACTTCAAATTTGAGAGAGGAAATTGCATTCAGAAATGTTTATCGTTTATGTTTGATTTGAGTACTAAACTGTTAACCCAAATTATACATTATATATCATAAAAATTGAGGTATAGCCTAATTCTATTCAATTGTTTTGGATGGTTATCATGAAAGCCTGTGATAGTTTTTTGCAGTCTCTGATAAAATATATCATTTTAATGGTGAATAAAAAAAATGTAGCAAGACCATTTTGATGCAGAGTTATTGATATTTTTTAAAAAATCAACATCAAACAAGTGTTTTTTTGTTTTGTTTTTTAGTTATTAAAATGTATACACATCAAACTTCCATGATCCACATCCCATTAGTGATTACTCCCTAACCCTAAGCCTTAAGGTTAAGACTTAAGTATTGACTTAGAGTGTGTTTAATGTTGAGCAGAAGGATAGGAATGGGATAAGGATGTTATTTATTCACATTACTTGTTAATAAAAATGCCAAAAAGTCTAGTAGCCCAATCACATCCATTAGCTCACCTTGGAGCCTCTACTTTCAAACTTATTCCAGGGAAGACCACTTTTCACCACGTTTACTCCTCATTCTTGATTGACTTCCCATATTTTCTTTTCTGAACTGCTATAAAAGCATCTTAATTTATTGTCTTGCTTCAATCTTACCTGCTGCAGCAAATCAACATGGAGGATCCTTTAAATACGTAAATTAATTCCAGTACCTTTAATACTCAAAAAAGTCCTCTGACTTCCCACAAACTTGAAAAGAAGTCCAAACTTGATCTTGATGAAGGCCTCACTGATGTTGAGAATAGAGTCACTGACTATACCTCTAACCACACCTTCTACGGCTCTTTCCCCTTCTTTATTCTAAAAGAGCCACACTGGCCTTCTTACTGTTTCTTTTTTTAAACTGCTTTATTGAAGCAAACATTATATACCGTAAGATTTCATTCTTTTTTTTTTCTTTTTTTTCTTTTTTTTTTTTTTTTTTGAGACAGGGTCTCATCATTCCGTCACCCAGGCTGCAGTGCAGTGGTGCCAAAATGGCTCACTGCACCCTCAACCCCCAAGGCTCGAGAAATCCTCCTGAATAGCTGGGACTATGGGTGCACGCCACCATGCCTGGCTAATTTTCTGATTTTTTGTTAAGATGAGGTCTCACTGTATTGCTTACGCTGCTCTTGAACTCCTGGGCTCGAGTGATCTTCCCACTTTGACCTCCCAATGTGCTGGGATTACGGGCATGAGCCATCATGCCCAGCCCATTCACTTTAAGTGTACATTTGTTTTAGCAAATTTATACTATTCTGCAAATATTAACTCTGTCTAGTCTTAGAACACTTCCTTTGTTTCAAAAAATTTATCTTGTGCTCTTTTCCAGTTAATTCTTCTCCTATTGACAGTTCCAAGTGACTGCTGATATGCTTTCTACATCTCCAGTTTTCCCTTTTGCAGTAATTGAATATAACAGAATCATACAATACAAATAAGCTGTTTGTGTCTGGCTTCTTTCATTTCATATAATGTTTTTGAGGCCTGTCTATGCCGTAGCATATATGTCATTCATTCCATGTTACAGGCATGCTACATTTGTGTATCCAGTCACCACTTTATTGACCTTTGAATTTTCTCTTGTTATTGGCTATTTTGAATAATACTCCTATGAGCATTAATATCCAAGACTTAGTATGAACATATATTTACATTGTTCTTTGGTAGATTTTATTTCATGTTCAGTAAAGTTCCTAGCTATTAAATAGTTATGTGACATGTGTATTTAACTTTTTAAGAAACTGCCAAACTGCTTTTCAAAGCAGCTATGCCATTTCACATTCCCACCAGCAATATACGAAGGTCCAGTTTCTCCACATTCATGCAACACTTGATACTGTCAGTTGTTTAAATTATAGTTATTCTAGTGAATGCATACGGTATTTCATTGTGGTTTATTTTATGTTTCTCTGATAATTACTCAAGTTTAAAATCTTTTTATGTATTCAGTTACCATTGGTAAAGTGTCTCAAATATTTTGCTCATTTTTTGAAAACTGGGTTGTTTGTCTTCTTGTTAGTAACTCGTACGTGCTCTTTGTATATTTTGAATATGTAGTTTTAAGCACATAAAATTTTGCAATTGTTTTCTGTTTATCTGTAGCTTCTCTTGATGTTCTTACATTTTATTAATTGCATTTTTTTTTTTACTTTGAAGAAGCCTTCACTACTTTTTGAAGAAACTGAATGAGCCTTAACTTCCTTACTCTTCGTTTTGCTGGAAATGCTCTGTCTCTGGCTCTCACTCCCTCATTTTCTTCACGTCTCAGCTCAAATGTCACTTTCTCAGAGAGTTCTTTATCTGATATGCTTTATTTTGTGGTCATTAGTGCTATCTAATAAACGCATTTTAGGCTTCCCCACTTCCTGGGGACCATGTGGTTGGGTACAGCATGCAACTATTTTTGGGCAATGAGTTACAAGCAGAAATGAGATGTGTCACATTTCCTGGTTCTAATCCCTACAGAATTTTATTTTCCCTTAAGCACAATAACAAACAACATTCAAGATGGTGCCTGCTCCTTCACCCTAGGTCTATGAGTAATTTCAGTAAGCAGCGCCTGGTGCTAACATACAATGTACATATGGTATAAACGGAAGAAAAAAAAAAACAAAAAAACAAAAAAAAACCTTTGTTTATAAAGACACTAAATTTCAGGTGTATTTGTTACCACAGTATATTCTGACTGATATGCCTGCCTGAGGAACTTTCCTATGGAAATTCTCTATTCACTTACACTGACCTAGAATCTGACATATGTCTGCCTTGCCTTCCAGCACAGAAATTCTATTAAGGTATTAAGGTAGGGATATCGTTTGATTCACTGCTATATCTGTACACCTAAAACAGCCTTGCACATAATAAATACTTGTGAAATATATGTCAAATAAAAATATGGCCTAACATCAAGAAAAGTGTGCTAAATTGGACATATCAAAACAAAACATATCCTTTAAAACAACATCCAAGAATATTGCCAGATTTGATTTTCTTCTGATTATTTGCTCAAAGCAGCAAAGTTTGGATGTATCTAGAATTGGACTTCCATTGCTAAAAGTTTTTTATCTTTGATAAAACTTATAAATAAAACACTAAATCAATGGAAAATTATTTAATTCCTCTAAGACTGCTACTCTAAGCATTCTATACATTGCTTGCTAAGTAGAAAACTTGGGCCAATGCTTCCAAATGTAAACACTTATTAGTCTTGCATTATGTTTTTATCAGCTCTCACCAAGGAATTATATTCTTAGCTAGACATGGCAAGGCATTATTTTATCTTGATGTGTCAGCATTTTTATTTATCTTTATTAAATATATTTATTTTTATTTATATATATTTTTCTATTAAAATAAATATTTTATTTATTATTTTATTTTATTTATTTCTTCATAGCCTGCTCACCCCCTCTGTGTCCCATATTAATTTCTAATAGATTGATCATGTCAACTACTTTTTTTCCCCTTCCATTATAAATGAGTGTCTTGACTAGACCAGAGAAGGAGCATAGAAGTTGCTGTTGGATGGAGTTAAGACCTCAACCTTATGTCTATTCCGACCATAGTCACATACAACCTTCCCTCCTCAGGACTGCACACTTTAAGCATAATCTTCCTGCACTGATCCCCTCCCATGAACCTTGGCTCACTTCCTCAGTTTCATCATCTATTGGCTCAAATTTGTCCTTCATTGCAGGTAATCCCTACTTACTCTATGTCAAATTTAAAACCATTCTCACTCTTGACAAAACTTAATACCATTTCCTTATTTTATTTTTCTCTTTAGCACTTATTTTTATTTTTCTCGTTACTATCTGGTGTGTTATTTCTTGAATATTTAATTATTTATTCTATAATCACTGTGGAGGAAAAGATAACTGATTTTACAAATGTTTACATCTCTCTCTTTTTTGAACATTATGCCTATGTTGTTGCCTGGTGTATTGTGAAAAATGAATACATATTTGTTGAATGAATGAACCAACTTACTCTGATAAGGACTAGAAGTCTCCCTGAAGGAGTGGACAGAGAAGATGAGGACAAAAGACTTTTTACAATGATGTCCAGTTCTATACAAATATTTTTAATAGACGGGGATACCCTAACAGAGGAAAAATCGAATTTTATATTTAGCAAAAAGTCATCATAGGGAAAGATACTATGACAAGGACTAAGAACATGATTCAGTGACAAAGACTGAGATTAGCCATCCGTGGTAGTTCTGCTTCAGCATAAAACCCACCTTTGGGTAACAGTAGTAGCTCATGGATATTGAAAGAGGTGCACCACACTTACAACACTTAGAGCACTTATGAAGCTAAAGCCTCTCCCTCCCTTCATTAAAGCAACTATGAGCAAGTCAAGCCTCCATATCCATAGGTGGCATCTAGTATCAGTGACAGATGGCTGATTTTAAGCTCCGCCAGCACCAGCTCTGTAGAGATGCAACAGAACTATATTCCACCACTACTTGGGTTTTGCTTCATAAAGGAAGAAATGTTATGCCTTGTGTAAAATTGATATTGCAGAGTGCACACTTGACTAACTGTGAAAGTGACAGAAAAATTCACCATTGACTATTGGCATTCCGAAGCTCAAGTAATCTTACTGTGCAAGTCCCCACGGAAGAGTAATGAAAAAGGCAAGTTCTCCTTCCCACTTCTTATCTGTGACAACATAAATATACATGACTGAAACACAACAGTGGGTGTCTGGTTCCACTGGCACTGGGAATGGTTTCTTTCAAGATGTACACGTATGTACAATATATAAATATGGGTGGCAGTTGGTAGTCTTGATGATGGAAACAACATTCTAGCTGAGGGAGCACTTCTGTGGAATGTTAGAGACTCCTAGTATGATTATCTACACTCAGAATCAGTGAACAACAATCAAAACAAAAAACGGCAGGCATTCAAGATTCTTGAAATTACTTGAGGAGAAAACTTCTTGAATAAAAATCAGTATCCCTTCAATCATGGAGAAAATGGCAAAAAACTTTTTATATTTGGACGTCAAAAATGTCGCCACCAACTGGTGAAATACAATAGAAATCACAACAAATTCTCAGAGATCTATGCTTGAAACCTCTCTCGCTCTCCCTGTGTATACACATATACGTATACACACACACACATATGTATATATACACACACACACATATGTATATATACACACACACGTATATATACACACACACATATGTATATATATACACACACACATATGTATATATACACACACACACATGTATATATACACACACACACATATGTATATATACACACACACACATATGTATATGTATACTTTTAGAGCTGGGATCTTGCTCTGTTGCTCAGGCTGGTCTTGAACTCTTGACCTCAAGTAAACCTCCTGCCTTGGCCTCCCAAAAGGGATTATAGGCATGAGCCATCACACCTGACCTACAGTTTATATTTTAAGCAGAGGGTTTTTATGAACTAACTTTTTATAACCTGGCTGCCATCAATGTTAACTTTCCACTGTACACATACAGACAATATAAAATTTTAAGACAGCATGCTCTTCAGTTTAGTACTGGAAAATGTATTTGTACTTATTATCTATTTTCTTCAAGAATGATTGCAAAATCTTGTCTGCTGTGGCATACGGAGTCATGGTAGGGGGCTTGAAAAATATCCTGAAGTTTTGGGTTGGAAAATTAAGACTTCCAGGCAAGTGCCATTATGTAGTCTTCCTCACTGGAGAGAAATTATTACTGTAATAGCTTCTATGCCACAGGCTATTAAATGATGTCACTAAGTGTTCCAGTCATCAAACTGTTTTCTGTCTTATCATTTAATTCTATATTTGTTAGTCTGAAATAGAAGAAGAGAAAGTAATATTATTACTTACCCCCCCCCCTCAATTGGGATTTATCCCCCATGCTGAAATCTACATCACCACTATTAATGATTATACCAACACAGAGCTAAGTATAGTCAACTCAGAGTTTCCCTTATAGGTACTCTATCTTGAAGACAATCTAGTGTAAATTGTAACCGTTCAACCAACCTGATTATTTCTAGAGATACAGAGTTCATTTCCTATTTTTCCCTACCCTATTCTTGTATGTGCAAACTCTAGCCCCTTGAAAATGCATTCAGGAGTTAAAGTTACATGACATTGGAATAGGATTCAAATGTAGACCTCAGAAGACCTCAAACTCAAACGACTGAGTAAATCCAAAGGCGATTACAAAAAATCTGGAGTCTAAAATGCCAGAGGGAGATTTATGCAGTCACCATATCCAACTCACCTACAGGACAAGGAAAAAAAGGATTTCATAAAATTTTCTAAAGATGCAAATAAAGTGAACACACTTTTTAAAAAAATTGTTATGAACTGAATCTTCAATGTGATTTTATTAAGAGACTGAACTATTATAGGGATGATAATTATATCGAAGAAATCCGAAAAGGAAGAAATATGATTTTGAAACTTTAAAAAGAGCACAGAAAATATTGCAATGTTTTGTATTATATATTCTTTTTCTACACTGAAGTCAATAATCCAGAACTGGTGTTTTAAACCTGTCCTACACTACTACACTTTCATAAAAGAAATGTTTCTGTTAATATGTGATTAGACAATATAAACTTTCCCATTTACAGACTCTATAATACATTTTAATAGAAAGATGTAAATCTGACTGAAAAATGAGAACTCATGATTTTAAAAAATTCATGTTGTTTTTAAAAACCCTTCATCAAAAATTATTTGAAATGGAGAAATTTAAAACTATTTAAAATGTGTAGGTGTCCTCAGGTTTAAAAATGCATGTACATAATTTTTTTTCTGTCAAGTAACCAATTATTCTGCTTTAAAGAAAGAGTGAAGAGGTTCAAATAGCAGCTCACTTCACATAATTAAAAATAACCACATTTTACAACATATATATATATATATACACACACATATATATTTACACTTACTTAAATTTTAAGTATTATCTAAAACCTTATTCCCAGCTATTGTCATAGCAAATTGGACTCTCTGTACTCCTACAAATATTCACCATGTTGATAAGGAGAAGAGAAGGGGACATTACAAAGGTAAATATTAGGTGCCATAGTTCACACTTCCCTTTAAAAATAGAAATATGGAGGTGCAGCCAACATTAGAAGTCACCCAATGCCATCACTCATGAGTACTTAAGTAGGCACTTTCATGTGACATTAGCCCTCCTCTGTGGTTTAAATTCCATAGGATGATTACAGGAGAAGGGAGCCTATCAGCAAGCCATATTGCTGCTTTCATCCCAGTTAGATTGCTGCTTTCATCCCCTCATTTCATAATAATCCACTATAATGAATTTGCAGTAAAGATTCATAATAGATGCATAGCAGCTGCCTTTTCAAACTTAAAAGCTCTCCTTTAAAAAATTCAGCCCTATTAGATATGACAGAATTATGTATTTATAAAATATCACAAAACTGATTTATGGTTTGTATTAACAAAACAACAAATATTTCTACTCCTAAGATTTCAACTAAAATATATATTTTTAAAAGGGGGAGAAAAGCCCTGAATCTGTGACTCTGATTCATTTAACATCAACTGATTTAAATGTGAAATTTTGAGACACATGTGTTGTTCATGAGATCTTCTGTTGTCTCAATATTTCACACGATCATGACTCTTTATCTTTGCCCATATAAAGCTAATTATAATTTCATGCTGACAGCTACAAAAAATAATTGATGTTACCTTTAAAGCTTTAAAATAGGTCTGAATTTTGATAATTCACACTGGGATCAATTTCTACAAGGAAATGTATTATGTCTGAAGCTTTTGAGACATTATGATATATAGAAATTACTATTTTTCTCAGTAATTTTCTCTAGAAATCATATAGATTATTGAATAGCATCAATGGAGGTAAAAGACAAGTTCTTAATCTTAAATCACTGATTTCTTTGTACTAATATCTTCTTCAAAAAGATTCAAAAATAATATGTTTCCAATGAATATATTGTGTCACTATTGTCACATTCATAAAGGTGACAACATTGCTTAGCCACATTGGTTGCCATGGTTATACAGAAAAAAACTGTAGCTAGTTACGCACCAACATGTTGATAGATACTGTTGCCGGGTTGTTGATCTTTGCTTTCTATATTGTCTCTCATTTGTTTGTTCGTTTCTAAACTGAAAATGTGTAACAAAAAAAATTAATAAAACTTTTAAGCTCATCTAGTCATCTACATATAAAATAGCCTAACAAAACTAGTTTAGAGATTTCGATACACCCTCTAACAAACATTAAACAAGTAAGTATATAGCAAGACCCTTCAGACTTTCCACTAACTGTTAAGTCTTAGCCTGGGAGATGAATAAAACACAAAATGCTACGAATTCACTTGAAAATGGAAAACTAAGACTGAAAATAATTATATGAAAAAAGTGACTCATAAAGGATGAATATGTTTAGTTTTCATACTATCCAAACTTTCCGATGCTATACTTTGCACCTCTGTTTGTTGCACAAAGAATTCAGAATTTTGTGCTCACAGACAAACATTTCAGGATTTACCATTTTTAGATTTTGCTGTAATATTTTGTAAGTGAATGTAAAACAACAACAGAAAAGAATATGTTGTTCTAGTGACAAAAAGTATGTCTCATAAACTTCATATAATTGAGATAATGATTGCAATCATCAGGTATGTCAAATGTGAAAATCATTAGGTGTAAAAAAACTTCAGTCATAAGACTTAAGCCTGTCAAATATGGATTTAAATGTGAATTAAAAGAACAAAATTAAAGCACAGGAATGAAAGCCTGGCTATATCATCAAACATCCTCAGAGGTGAGGTATAATTAAGTAAATTAAAATATTTTTAGTCTTCTCAGTAAAGAATGTTCTTTGTATAACATGAAAATATATTTTTCTGACATATTAAAACTTCCATTACATTTGCAAGTAGGCTCAAGGAAATACTGCTATGTAAGTATGTTGAGAATAAAATTACCCACTACTGCCTTGCAAGTTATGTATTTGTTTGTCAATTTTATAAGAGAAAAAAAGTAAGGAGACTTACTCAAGATGTATAGCAATGGACAGAATTACAGATCAAGTCCTTGCCTTTCTGTTCCCAAAAGTCAGAGGTCAGACTGTTTCCATTTCCATTATACCAGTCTTTTTTTCTTTTTTTTTTTTTTTTTATTTGAGACGGAGTCTCGCTCTGTTGCCCAGGCTGGAGTGCGGGGGCACCATCTCGGCTGACTGCAAGCTCCGCCTCCCAGGTTCAAGCCATTCTCCTGCCTGAGCCTCCCAAGTAGCTGGGACTACAGGCACTCACCACCACGGCCGGCTAATTTTTTGTACTTTTAGTAGAGATGGGGTTTCACCATGTTAGCCAGGATGGTCTCGATCTCCTGACCTCATGATCCGTCCGCCTCAGTCTCCCAAAGTGCTCGGATTACAGGCGTGCTCTTTATTCAAATCAAACAAATAAAAAAATTGTTTAAGATACGAATTTTCAATATCTAGTCAATTTCAAGAAGAATCAATGAAATTACTAGCAAACACATGGAATATCAAATCTGAAGGAATCTTGGAAGTTATCTAATCCACATATCTCATTTAGTGACTAAAGTATTGAAAGAGTTATCTGAAAGATCAAAAGATATAAAGAAGGGGAGTAACATCATTTTACTATCAATCTGGTATCTCAATAGTAACTGCTTGAGTTTTTTTCCAACATGAAGGTGTAATTGGAATGCAGTGTACTTTCAAGACTTCATTTCCTTCTCTTTTACTTGTTTCTGTCTTTTGCTTCCAGGGAATGAAGCATCTGTTGCCAATTAGGCTCATCAGCGCTCTACCATGGAGTCCCCGCAGATCCACTCACTCTTGTTAGTGGATCAGCAGGGGCATATGGCTGCTTGGGATGGGATTTTAACCTCCACCCTGCCAGGGTCCATGCAGGAACCATTCATCCCACCGCAGTGATCTGTGAAACTAAGTACATATGCACATCAAGGTTCTGATGCCATGGTAACCAGTGGGTAAGGAAGTCATTAAGAACACAGAGCAGTACTTGGAACTTCTGCACATTTTCATGGCTGCCAGCTGAGAGATGCAAATACTGTTTTCTAAACACCACCTACAGCTACTAGGAGTCAACAGGATATAGTATTTCATCAGAAAGTAGTATTTCAGATCAAGACAGAAAATACCGTTTAGTTTGCACTTTTATGAATATTTGAGAAGAAATCTTTTGTTATATATTTTGATTTTTGTTATATCTCCTCTATACAACATTTAAACATTCTTATATATTAATATTTAGGTTTGCATGTTATGGGATAAATATCTTTCTAATTTCTCAACACTCTGTGGTTCATATATCATATGATAAGTAGTATATACATTTGGAAATATTTTTTTGAAGTCCATATAACTTTTTTCAATTCAATTCTAGATTATTTAACAAGTTTATGAACATTTGAATATATTTTTCTTAATTGACATAAAAGGGAGTATAAAATTGATTAAATCTTATCCAGTCACATTGTGATAACACTATAATTACTATCAGCATTCTCCTTATAATAATTTTTTTAAATTATCTTTTTCTGTATATTTCTGTCTTTGACATTCAGAGTGAGGTACAACCTTGATCTGGATTATAACATGGCATGTTCTCACAATGATCATGCAAATGAATACTAAATATCTCTCTGCATAGATATGTTTATTTGTACATGTGTATATATATTCATTTAAACTGTTATTTGGGTTGAATACAGTTATATATATATAATTGATTTAATATAATATCTTAATTAACAAAACACAAGAACTTTTGAAAAGACAAAAATCAAGATATATTTTTTTCATGCTAATGGCTTTCGGAAGTCTTCTGTTCTCCCACCACCTTTTAATAGTATAACTGGAGAACCTTCTGTAAACTCTCTCAAATCCTTTTGGAATGAAGTAGATATTAAATATGTATATAAATATAATAGTTGACATTGTTATTAGATTAACTGGATACAAACCTGATTCTGAGAAGAAGAATCAAAGGTTAGAATTTTGTTTATGCTGAAAAATATTTCTCACTAAAAACAAATGTAGCCCTGATAAACTAATCACTGTCAGAAAAAAAAAATTGCTAAGACTGTATTACCTTTTAAAATATTTGCCATTGTCTAAGTGAGTAAAAAATCACTAAAGGTATACTGACAAGCCCATCAATAATTTGTTCTGTGAAAAGTAAATATCTGATAGGCTCGTAATGATGAATTTGTATTAATTTAAGGCAGCATAGTAAATATAAAAATTTAGTGAACTTAAATTCTAACATCTGTAGTAAGTGTCTGACTGTTTGAATACAACAATATTCATTTTTGAGAAAACATTGGCTCTGTATTGGGCACATGTGTTATCCGCACGTGGGCAGATTTTGGACAGTTTCTTCGTCATAACAGAAACCACTGTTGTCATGTTAGTACGTAGCTTTTAGTATAAATTAATAAATGGTATACCTTTAACCAATTTTATTGCAGGCCAGGAAAGAAGAATTCAACAATGCAATGATTGACATTCACCACATGCTCTCTTTGATATTTGAGAGAACCCAACTAACAGATATGTTAAACTTCCATTTCTCAAAGCCTAAGCTAGATTCCTATATTATTACATCTGGTCTGCATTATCTTGCCTCCCCCAGAGTTGTGCTTTTGCAGTTAAGACATAAAGTTATGTCTTCAGCTTTTCTTTCATTCTTTTTCACTAGAAATATCAACTTAAAGTGTTCATATCTTTTACAATCATGCTGTCAAAGATATTTGGATATTAAGTGATGTTATATTTCTTGAAGACCCAGCCATAGGATTGATTTCTCTGTAAGCTTACTACTAGGAAAAAGTCTATCTCTGCAAATGAAATTGTACTTCTTTATTGTACAAGAATTATACATAGCTTTTTTGGTGTGTTTTTTGTTGTTGTTGTTGTTGTTTTACTTTGGCTTCCAGGATTTTGAGAGTTAAATTCAATACTCAGTGAATGTCACAAATCTTTCTGGGTTGCTGGTACAGTGATCTTTCTTCTATTTATGAAATAAGGTCCCTAACATTTCTGGGCTTACTACTCCTTTGAGGACATAATCAATGTTATTAAGCCGCTGCCAAGATTAGCCAGCACATACACAAAAAGCTGAACATAAACTTTCAGGGATTTCAGTGATCTTAACCATAGGTTAAGCGCCCTTTTAAAACAATCTCTGATCCACCTTTTTGTTTTAACATCACAGGGCTAGTGTTTAATCTTATAAGGTATTAGAACTTCCTTAGCAGAAAACAAGTTCTAAAGTATAAATTCAAGCAATTTTAATATAAATAAAATAAATAGAAATAATAATACAGCAATAATATTAAAATATTGATAATAATAAAATACACAATATCAGTAACTTCTTAAAGGGTGATTAATCTCAAAATTAATAAATTTACCTCTTGTTTATACTATATTTTCTTTCCTTCTTTCTGCTAAGAATGGATATTGAAAAGGAAAGATTATACACAAAGACCAAAGGTTTATAAACTACATCCTAAATATTAGCAGCGTATTTCTTTACAACCCCTTCACCACAATCGTATTTCAAGCTACCAAGCCCTAGTTATGCCACATAATAGGTCCTAGATTTCTTGATTGTTCACTGAGAACCTTGATATCTATGGAATCCTAAAATCATTTTGAATCTCCATCCAGCATCAGGGCTCATATTGTGCTTTGTTATTCCATACAACACACTGAAATACTGAAAAGTCACAGATACCTATTACCATCCTATATTTCTCACTTGGAAATATTGTGGTAAGTTGATTTTCTAAAGGCAGCTCCTTGATATAAAGATTTTTCTTTTAGAGTCCAATTCAGATTCTTAGGGATCATTTGAAAAACTATAAACTGAGTGTGTGTGTGTGTGTGTGTGTGTGTTTTAAGATGGCTGACTAGGATGTCAGATACCAACTCCCTTCATAAGGAAGATCAAAGTTACAGGTGAATGATCATGGTCCAAATGAAGAGCTGAAAGAAGAGAGCCAGGACCTGTCAGAGAGCCCATGGGAAGAAGGTGGGCTGCAGAAAAGCAGCAAAGATCTGGCAGAGATTGACTCTCAAGCAACTCAGAACCCCATGAAAAGGATAATAGCAGGGGCTTCTCTACTCACCTTATCCCTACAACAATCTGATAACCTCCAAAATGTTGGGGAACCCCTCTACCCTGGTGACTCCAGGCAATCATGTTGGTGGCAATTTGGGAAGTTCCTGGGGACAGAGATCCAGGTGGCCAGCTCACATAGGTGCAGCTGTACTCCGCACAGGCCCAGACTGAAATGGTTGGTACCATACTGGTTGCACACTCGTTGTGGGCCACTGCCCTGCCAGGGGAACCTCATCCCTTAAGTTGCTGCATCAACAGATCCCCCACAAAGATAACTTGCTATGACTTTGACAATCATAGGGGACAGGTGGGTCCCTGGGGGAGCTAGCTGTGTTTCCCTGGAAAGCTACTCCTCAGCACAGGCCAGTTCTAGGGGATATGGGAGCACATCCCAGCAAAGCCATCCTTGGGAAAAAGGAAATATGGGCATAGCTCTGGCCACCGAAGAGGGCGGCACCAGCAACCGTGAACAGATGTGGTGAGGTGGTCACCTCCCATTTCCCCTGCGCACTGTTGAAGATGTAGCAGAGGCTGTCATCACTGTGGGCCAGCACATGTGCACTTGGAGACAGCCTTTCCAGTGTTTTTCACCATGGCTGTACCCCCATTAAAAGTGAGCTGGCATTTCACAGGCTTCCAGGAAGGACGGTGCCAATTGCTCCCTCCTTACACAGAGTAGCAATGTCCCAGCAACAGAGAGCAGACGAGCCACAGAGCTGTCTGCTCTGGACTGTGGAAGGAGGCTCTGCTCTTCCCCAAGCCCGTATTGGTGGGAGCCACCAGAGGAACATGATCCCTAAGTGGGGCCAGGAGCCAAAGGACAATGTCTGTATGCACTGACGGTCATAAGCCTTATAATAGGACATGGTAAGAAAGCAGATTGCATTCTTGCTCGCCCAGGATGAGGAGCTGGTGCACAGCCCCTGCCACCCTACTCCCAAGACTTCAGTACACCCCAACACAATCTCCCCTGCCCCCTCTGTCAGGATCAGAGCCTTCACTCACTATGAAGCTACCAGAGTGCAAGCCAGTACTTACTTCTAATCTCCACTTACTGGACAGAAGACTGAACTGTACCACCAAATAAAAAGCTTGCTGTTCAGAAGGGCGGGAGTGTATGAGACAGGCTTCCTGAAATGTCTGCACTCTCAGCCCCATAGAAGATAGTGTGTTGGCTCACCTGTCCAATACATCACTACAACAAGCAGCATTTGAGAAAGCCATCACACAAAAGCTATCCACAACCAAGGAACCCATACAGAGCCTTGGTCTCCTGAAAGGACAGGAAAAACAAAGCCAAAATATGATACACAACATACACTATAGTCATACCTTCAAGGGAAAAAAAGAATAAAAAAAATTAAGTCCCATTCAAATGACAGAAATTTTAAAAATGAGAAGTGACATCTCCTTCAGATGAAAGGGAATTAACAAAAAAATTTCAGCAGTACAAGAAGATAGAGTGTTTTGACACTCCAATGGACCAGACTAGCTCCTAGCAATAGACAGTAACCAAAATGAAAATTCTAAAGTAATAGATAAATTCAAAATATGAATTGCAGGGAAATTCAATGAGATCCAAAAGAAAATTGGAAATCAACATAGAGAAACAAGAAAAACAGTTCAGTATATGAAAGACAAACTAGTATATTTAAGAAAAAAAGAACTTGTGGCCTTGAAAAATTCATCTAAGAAATTTCAAAATACAATTGAAAGCTTTAACAATAGATTAGACCAAGCAGAAGAAAGAACTTTGGAGATTGATGATTTGTTTTCCAGATTAACCCAGTTAGACAAAAGTAAATTAAAAAGACTTTTTTGAATGAACAAAGCCTTTGAGAAATATGGGATCATATTACGTGACTAGATGTATGACTTACAGGCATTCTTGAGGAAGAAGAATAAAACATAAATAACTTGGAAAACATATTTGAGAGAATAATTCAGGAAAATTTCCCTAATCTTTCAAGAGAGGTAGATACCCAGATAAGAAACATTTAGAGAACATCTGCAAGATACAATACAAGATAAACCAAAACATATAGTCATCAGACTATCCAAGTTCAACACTAAAGTAAAAATTCTTAATGGGCTATAGAAAAGGGTCAAATCATCTACAAAGATTAAGCCATCAGACTAACACTGGACTTCTCTGCAGAAAACTTACAGGCCAGAAGAGACTGGGGATATAGTTTTAGCTTTCTTAAAGAAAAAAAAAATGCTATTTAAGAATTTTGTATCTTACCCAACTAACCTTCATAAGTAAAGGAGAAATAGTCATTCCCAGATAAGCAAATGCTAAGAGAATTCTTCACCACTAGACTGATTCTACAAGAAATTCTCAGAGTAGTTCTAAACATGGAAATGAAAGTAAGGTAGTTGCTATCATAAAAGCACTCATAAGTACATGTTTCACAGATCCTATAAAGCAATTACACAATTAAGACTACAAAGCAACTAGCAAGCAACACCATGACAAGAACAAAACCTCACATATCAATATTAATCTTGAATGCAAATGGCCCAAATGTTCCTCTTAAAAAATAAAGATTGTCAAACTAGATAAGAAAAAATGACTCAACCATCTGCTGCAATCGAGAATATGACATCCACAGGCTTAAAGTAAAGTGGAAGAGAAAGAACTATTGTGCAAATGGAAAACAAAAAAGAGCAGGGCTTGCTATTCTTTTATCAGACTTTAATAAAACACACTTTAAATCAACCAAATTTTTTTTAAAAAGACAAAGGAAGCACATTATCTAATAATAAAGGAATTAATTCAACAAGAAGACTTGACTATCTTAAACAAAGATATACCGAATACTGTAGCACTCAAATGTATAACATACTACTTAAGGAAACCAGTGGTCATACAATAATAGTGGGGGACTTCAACAATCCACTGATAACATTAGACAGATCATTTAGGCAAAAAACTAACAAAGAAACTCTTGACTTAAACTGGACTCTTGACCAAACAAATCTAACATATATCTATACAACATTTGACCTGACAGCTGCAGAATATACATTTTTCTCTTCTGTGCATTGAACATTCTCAAAATTGACCACATGTGATACGGTTTGGCTGTGTTTCCACCCAAAATCTCATCTTGAATTGTAATCCCCATAATTCCCATAATCCCCACATGTCAAGGGAGAAACCAGATGGAAGTAATTGAATCATGGAGGCAGTTTCCCCCATGCTGTTCTCATGATAGTAAGTGAGTTCTTATGAGACCTGACGGTTTTATAAGTGTTTGGTAGTTCCTCTTGGGTTCATTCTCCTTCCTGCCACCTTGTGAAAAAGGTGCCTTGTTTTCCCTTCTCCTTCCGCCATGATTGTAAGTCTCCTGAGGCCTCCTCAGCCATGCTGAACTGTCAATTAAAACTCTTTCCTTTATAAATTACCCAGTCTCAGGCAGTTTTTTATACCAGTATGAAAATTTACTGATACAGTATAGTTGGTCACAAAGTCCGTCTCAATGAATTCAAATAAATCAAAATTATATGAAGTATCTTCTTGGATCACAGTGGAATAAAGTTAGAAATCAACACCAAGAGAAAGTCTCAAAATCACATGAGTACATGGAAACTAAACAACTTGCTCCTGAATGGCCTTTGTGTAAACAACAAAAATAAGGCAGAAATCAAACAAAAATTGAAACAAAAATAGAGACACAACGTATCACGAACGGACATTTCTCAAAAGATGACATACACATGGCCAACATATGAAAAAAATGCTCATTATCAGTAGTCATCAGAGAAATGCAAATTAAAACCACAATGAGATACTATCTTACACCAATCAGAAAGGCTATTATTAAAAGGTAAAAAAATAATAATAACATATGTTGACCAAGATATGGAGACAAGGGAACCCTTATGTACCATTGGTGGGAATGTAAATTTGTTAAATCTCTATAAAAAATAGTATGATGAATTCTCAAAAAAAAAAAAAAAAAAAAAACTAAAAATAGAACGACCATTTGATCTAGCAATGCCACTACTGGGTATCTACTCAAAGAAAAAGAAATCGCTTTATGAAAAACATACCTGCACTCATATGATTATCACAGCACTATTCACAATAGCAAAGTTGTGGAGTCAACCTACATCCATCAATGGTAGATTGTATAAAATAAATGTGGTGCATATACACCATGGAACACTATGCAGCCATTAAACAGAATTAAATCATATCCTTTGCAGCAACATGAATGCAGCAGGAGGCCATTATCATAAAGAAAAACAGCTCGGAAACAAAAAATCAAATACTACAGGTTTTCGCTTATAAGTGGAATCTAAACAATGGGTATGGACATAAAGATGAAAATAATAGACACTGGGCTGGGCGCAGAGGCTCACGCCTGTAATCCCAACAATTTGGGAGGCCATGGCAGGCAGATGACCAGAGGTAAAGAGTTCAAGGCCAGTCTGACCAACGTGGAAAAACCCCATCTCTACTAAAAACACAAAAATTAGTCTGGGGTGGTGGCACATGCCTGTAATCCCAACTACTTGGGAGGCTGAGGCAAGAGAATTGCTTGAACCTGGGAGGCAGAAGTTGCGGTGAACCGAGATGGTGCCATTGCAGTCCAGCCTGGGCAACAAGAGCAAAACACCATCTCAAACAAAAGAAAGAAAGAAAGAAAATAATAGACACCAATGACTCCAAAAGGTGGGGAGGTTGGAAGCAAGGTGGTGAAGGTTGAGATATTACTTATTGGGTACTATGTTCACTATTTGGGTCATGGGTTCACTGGAAGCCCAAACCTCAGCATTACATAATTTTCACATGTAACAAGCCTGTACCTGTACCCCCTGAAGCTAAATTTTTTTAAAAAATGTAATTTGCCATCTGGGACTTGAGAAAAAAATATGTATTTTTTCTATATATATGCAGGATGTAAAGAGACAGTAAGAGAGCACAAAATAGCTTTCTCCCTTGTTAATCTCTGCACATCCAATACAAAGAAAATAAACTAAATGCTTTTTATAAGTTTATTTTGTTTCAGCACAATTATTCTGTCATCTTATTTGGTAGCACCACTGTTCATGTTCTTGAGTATTACCTTAACCATTTGAAGTAAATCCAAAGTAGAGACTGATCATTCACTGGAGCTGCACTTGGCTCTCACCCACTGTGTTAGTTTCCCATGGCTGCTGTAACAAATGATCACCGACTCGAAGGCTTAAAACAGCAGAAAGTTATTCTCTCACAGTTCTGGAGAATGGAAGTTCAAAATCAAGGAGTCCATAGGGTTGGTTCTACCTGGAGGCACTGAGGGAGAATGTGTTCCCTGCCTCTCTCTTACATTCTGATGGGTGACAGCAACCCTTCGTATCCTTTGACTTGGGGCCAAATAACTCCAGTCTCTGCCTCCACCTTCATGAGACCTTATCTGTCTTCACGTGTCTCAAATCTGCCTCTCCTTTTTTAATGAAGACACTATTTAGGGCCCACTCAAATTCGTGATGATCTCATCTTGGATTTATCTTAATTACATCTATAAACACCCTTCTTTCAGATAAAGGCACACTGTTAGGCTCTGAGTGGACATGGATTTGGGGAAGACACTACTCAGTCTTCCACACCACCTTAGCAATTGCTTCTAAATAGTTCTGGTATCACCTGTCCTTTTCCTTTGTAATGCTGTTGCTGCTTCCATCAGACACTACTATAATGAAGTCTTTTAAAATAGCCTTTGTGTTTTTACTTTTACATACTTTAAAACAATATTTTTCAAAGAGAAAACATTCATTCCTTTTCTTTTCACCAAAGCAAACAATACTCATGGTAGAAAACTTGAAAAACATGGAAAATCAAAAAAAGAAAGGAAAGACTACTTGTAATCTCACTCCTCAGAGCTAATTTTTTTTTTTTTTCTTTTTGAGATGAAGTCTCACTGTGTCTCCCAGGCTGGAGTGCAGTGGTGCAATCTCAGCTCACTGCAACTTTTGCCTCCTGGGTTTAAGCAATTCTCCAGCCTTAGCCTCCTGAGTAGTTGGGATTACAGACACATGCCACCACATCCGACTAATTTCTGTATTTTTTGTAGAGACGGGGTTTCACCATGTTGGTCAGGCTGGTCTCGAACTCCTGACCTCGTGATCCACCCCCCCCCTCGGCCTCTCAAAGTGCTGGGATTTCAGGCGTGAGTCACGGCGCCCGGCCAACATTTTTTAATATAGTCATGCAAATGTTTTTTACTGGTTTATTCAAACATCCATAGAAATCATACTGGACATATTTCCTGCACAACATTTTATTTATCTTAAATATTATATTCCATTTTATAACAAGAATATGTAGTTTTCTCATGTCAGAATTAGAGACTATAAACTTTAGCAGACTAAAAGCAATCTTACAATAACCCCACTTCAGGAGACTGACTGCTGAGACAGGAGAACCCCAGAAGAAAAATGTATCTAGGGCACACCATCTGAATGCAGAAGCTGAGAGACTTTAGAGGAATCCAGTCACGAAATCTGTCACTCGTGCTAAAGACTCATCATGGGAGTCTCAAAAGAGAGGGCTCTCAGAAAAGCCAACAAAAACATTTCAGAAGACACACACTGTGTGAACAACTGTCATACAAAGAATACCTACTGAAAATCCAATCCAATAGCATCAGTATTCCCTTTATACTTCAATACTCCTTATTCCCAGCCGATCTGGGATGAATTAGAACCAGTCTAGCAAGTGGACAAAAGTACATCAGATAATAATCCTTTAACCATACTCAGTAGGAGTGGGAGAAAGGCAGGTTGAATTGATAAGAGAGGTAAAAAGTTTGACTTACGTAAAACTGAATTCTTATTACATAAGAATGAGACGTTTGTACCACTTCAATTGCTCACAAAGTGCTGAGATACATAACAGATTTGCCAAAAATGGAAAGGAAAGGTACAACAGAAGCCAGCAAAACCATTAGGAAAGGAGATTTTTAAAACTATAGACTTCACATTTCAGCTTGTTCAATGAACAGTCAGAATAGTTGTTCTATTGTTTATGCCCTTTCATGCTTCCAGACGAATTCTAAAATTAATATGTCAAGTTTCAAAAAGTTTTAGTGTGATTTTCAATACTTTTCTTTACTTTTTGAGATTTTGTTTGAAAACTGCTACATAAAGAATTAAATCGTCTGAAGTATATTAACAGTTACCATAAAATAAGTTAAGCCTTGTACCTCACCTCTGACTTAACTTTTAAGTTAAGTGCTTCCCAGCTTTAGGACAGTATCATTGCTATAAATATTACATCACCAGAGTTATATGGTATGTTCTTTCTGGTTGTTGGTTGATAAAATATTGTTATTTTAAAATAATTTCATGTAGAGTATGGAAATATTTTTCTGAATCAATTTTATGCAGTGTTTCAAGTAGTATTTATTTTGTGCTTATTCTGAGAGCCATTGTGCAATAAGATTTTAATGATCTGAGGTGAATAAACTCCTACCCTTAAAAGGTCATAATCGAATAAGAGAACAAAATATATAAACAGATTCATGTAATAGAATAAATTGAATGCAATTAACATGAAAGCAAGTTCCATGAGAGAGAAGAAAAGAAAGCAAATGTTTTTGATGAAGACAATCTAGGTATTTCCAGAAAACAAGGCTTGTATATTCAAAGATTATTTAAATTCATTTTTTGAGGCTATCTAGATAGGCAACCTGCAACTTAACAAGCTCAATAATTCTTACATTGTCTATGCTACTGTGATTAAGAGGCATCCTAAAACTACACTTATTTAATTTTGAATTTGTATATAGTCCCTAACATGTGGCATATTTCCTTAAGAAGCATTCCTTTTGCATTACCTGCTCATTCTCTGTTAGGTTAAACCTTCATGTGCCATGATGCCCCATCACTTTTGATATTTAGCTTGAACGCAGATTAGTAGATAGAATAAATATTTCCTCTAACATAACTTGGCAAAATAAATAATTTTTACATAGTTTCATCTGGCAAAATAAAGCATAGTGTACAGTATTCCCAAAGCAGTGAAAACAAAACCTCTATGTTCTCAGAGGGTATTAAGGACTCCAAAGCTACTTTTAAGGACGTGTATAACTAACAGCCTTTGAATATACACAGCTTAGAAACTCTGAAGATTCTGGTATACTAAGAAAAACTGTTCTCAGACACAAAAACTGGTAAACTTCCTCCTGAAAGTGGACAATTTTCATTGGTGAGAAGTGTTAAAATGTGAAAAACAAGACCTGAATATAGTGCCATTTTTCATGTTTGAAATTATGTTTCAAAAGTGACAATTTTTAGAAGTCACTTCTACTTCACTGTAAAGGGTCGAATTTTCTCAGTATAAATAGAATCTGCATTTACAAAACGCATAAATTAGAAGGTGATTATTTATACTACAAATGATTCACTGCAGGGTTCCTTTAAGACTCTACTAGTGATTTTAAGTAATTGTTTATAGTTCATTAACTACTTCATAGAAAGACCAGACGAAGCAGACAGTCTTAATTACAAAGATCAACAAGATATAAAGAATAAAATATTTGGGAAATAGAAACCTCAAGTATTGGGTATGAAACATCTTATTTTTTAAGATAAGGAACTAAAAGAAAAAATACAAGTGGCAGTATGTCATCCAGCTAATTACCTGCATGAGCAAAGCAAAACCTCAGCCTTTTGGATTCCCTCCCTGAAAGTCCGTCCATTAAACAAAACCCAGCTAGCTACGGCTTAGTTTGCAAAAATGTGACCACCAAAAGACTGTTTAGTAAGACATCTATTGCAAAGTGAAGACTATTCATTTGTAACTATAAATCAAGAATTATTGATTTTATCGCATTCTTTATCAGATCAAAAGCTAGGAATAGAAAGTTGAGCAGAAAGAATACATACATATTGTTTGACAGCTTGGCATTAAAGCACCTCTTCTAAAAAAAAATTAAAATTAAAATTATTTGAGAAATTAAGGGATAGCCCAAGGGATGTAATAGTCCGTTTTCTAATTGACTCCTTGTGTTGCAAGTTGGACTCTCCAGGAAAAAGAAACTTGGGCTGAGCGAGGTGGCTCACGCCTGTAATCCCAGCACTTTGGGAGAACGAGGCGGGCAGATCACGAGGTCAGGAGATGGAGACCATCCTGGCTAACAGGGCAAAACCCTGTCTCTACTAAAACTACAAAAAAAAAAAAAAAAAAAAAAAAAAATTAGCCAAGTGCGGTGGCGGGCGCCTGTAGTCCCAGCTACTTGGGAGGCTGAGGCAGGAGAATGACAGGAACCAGGGAGGCGGAGCTTGCAGTGAGTCAAGACCAGGCCACTGCACTCCAGCCTGGGCGACCGAGCGAGACTCCGTCTCAAAACAAAAACAAACAAACAAAAAAAAACAAAAAAAAACTCCGATTAACTTTACTGCCCAGACTGTTTTAGGGAGTTCCTTTCAGATTAACTAGTAGACAAGTGGAAGAGGAAGTAAGATCAGGTTGAGAAAGAAATGAAGCTACAATACAGGTAAGCCAAAAGCCCTCAGCCAAACATAGGTGATACTGTGGGATTAAAATAGTCCATCAGAGTTATTTTGCCTTAGGTTAACATGGTGGAATATCTTTACTGCCGTCAGTCATTAGATGTGGGCCAGCCTGGGAAGGGAATGGCCTTGATGGTCACTGTTGGATCCTTGCAGGTGCTGATAGCTAAAGGCTGAGCACTACCAGCAGCTGGGGCAACATACATTTCCTCAAGGAGGGATCCATTCAGTGCATCTGTATGTCTAGCATACCCTCAAATTCAGGATTTCATGTATAATTTTTGAAGATAGCTAGGTACAAATATCTGCTTTGTTCATACTAGCAATATGAGTTTGCGCAATTTAAGAAAACTGGGTCTCAATTTCCTCATCTTTAAACCACAGAAAATAGTGCTTACCTCATAGAGTTATCTAAGTCCCATGCATAGCCCACACACGGTGATCAGCCCACAGCCAACACTACACTGAATGAACAAAAGCTGGACGCATTCCCCCTAAAAACAGGAACAAGACAACGAAGTCCACTCTCACCACTCCTACTAAAATAGTGCTGGAAATTTTACCCAGAGCAATCATGCAAGAGAAAGAAAGAAAAAGCATCAAATAGGAAAAGAAGTCAAATTGTCTCTCTTCACCAATGGTATGATTCTATGCACAGACAACCCTAAAGACTCCACCAAAATATTCCTTCAGCTGATAAACAACTTAAAAGTTCCAGGATAAAGACTCAGTGTACAAAAATCAGTAGCGTTTCTGTATACCAATAACATTCAAGCTGAGAGCCAAATCAAGAATACAATCCCACTCACAACAGCCACAAATAAAATACTTAATAATAGATCTGGAAATGAAAGATATCTACAAGGGCAACTATAAAACACTGATGAAAGAAATCAGACAACAGAAACAATGGAAAAACATTACATGCTCATGCATAGCAAGAATCAATGTTATGAAAATGGTCATACTGCCCAAAGCAATCACAGATTCAGTGCTCTTCCTATTAAACTACCAATGTTATTTTTCACAGACTTAAACAAATCTATTCTGAAATTCAATAGGAGTTGAAAAAAGAGCCCAAATAGCCAAACCAATCCTAAGTAAAAAGAACAAAGCTGGAGACATCTCATTACCCAATTTCAAATTATTTTGTAAGACTATGGTACCAAAACAGTCTGGTACTGGTGTTAAAGTAGACAAATAGACTAATGGAATAGAATAGAGAAGCCAGAAATAAAGGGACACAACTACAGCCATCTAATCCTTGAGAAAGTTGACAAAAACAAGGAATGAGGGAAAGGATTTCCTGTTCAATAAATAGTGCCGGGATAACTGGCTGGCCATGTGCAGAAGAATGAAACTGAACCCCTATCTTTCAGCATATACAAAAATTAACTCAAGATGGATTAAAAATTTAAATGTAACAACTCACAGTATAGGAATCCTAGAAGAAAGTCTAGGAAATATCACCCTGGACATTGACCTTGGGAAATAACTTAGGACCAATTCCTCAAGCAATTGCAACAAAAATAAAACTTCCCAAGTGGGACCTAAGTAAACTGAAGAGTTTGAACACAGCAAAAGAGACTATCAACAGAGTAAATAGACACCCTACAGAATGGAAGAAAATATTCACAAACTATGCATTTGACAAAGGTCTAATATACAAAATATATAAGAAACTTAAACAAACCAACAAGATAAAAACACATAACCCTATTAAAACATGGAAAAAAGGACATGAATAGACACTTTTCCAAACAAGACATACAAGTGGCCAACAAAAATGAGAAAAAAAAAGCTCAATATTCCCTAATCAGTGGGTATACACCCAAATGAAAATAAATTGGTCTACCAAAAAGACACAAACACTCATATGCTCATTGCAGCGCTATTCATACATACATGGAATTGTGAAAGGAAAATATCCTAGGCCCCCAAAATCACTAAACTAAAGGGAGAAATTCAAGGTGGGAACTGCTTAGGGCAAACTTGCCTCCCATTCTATTCAAAGTCACTGCTCACTGAGATAAATGCATATCTGATTGCCTCCTTTAGAAAGGGTAATCAGAAATCGAAAAGAATGCAACCTTTTGTCTCTTACCTATCTGTGACCTGGAAGCCCCCTCCCGCTTCCAGTTGTCCCGCTTTTGCTTCAAATTGTCCTGCCTTTTTGGACCAAACCAATGTTCGTTTTACATATGTTGATTGATGTCTCATATCTCCCTAAAATGCATAAAACCCAAGCTGTGCTCTGACCACCTTAAGCACCTGTCGTCAGGACCTCTTTAGGTTGTCATGGGCACATGTGCTCAACCTTGGCAAAATAAATTTTGTAAATTAACTGAGACCCCTTTCAAATTTTAGGGGTTCACAGAATCAATCTAGGCGACCATCAGTGATAAATTGAATAAATAAAATGTGGTACGTAAACACTATGTAATACTATGCAGCCATAAAAAAGAAAGAAATCATATCCTCTGCAGCAACATAGATGCAGCTAGAGGCCATTGTCCTAAGTGAAATAATATAAGAACAGAAAACCAAATATTGCATGTTCTTATTTATAAGTGGGAACAAAACATTGGGACATAAACACATGAATAATAAACACTGAGAACTGTTGGGGAAAGGGTAGGTTCAAAAATTACCCATTGGGTACTTTGCTCAGTACCTAAGTGATGAGATCATTTGTACTCTATACCTCTACATCACGCAATATACTCAGGTAATAATCCTACACATGTACTCCCTGAATCTAAAATAAAAGTCAAAATTATTTTTTAAAAAGATTACTTATTATGGATATGATTTACTGATTATTCTCTTAATGAATGAGATAGTGTTTTTATTACAGGTTTCTTCCTAATACTCATCTCTTGGAAGAAATATTACAGACTCATGTGGCTTAGGGTAACTTGGACCTGAGATTATAAAAATTATCTTAAAATTTTCAAATTATGAAACAGAACTTCAAGGTCTTAAGAACGTATATAAACACACAAACATATCTGTATGTATATAAATAAATGTATATATATTTAGTTGTATATATTCATCTATATTCACAAATAAATATGTATTTTTATATGTTATATATAAATAAGTACACAATAACTCCTACAAAGTTCTCATCCTTACTGACTGCATAGGGTAGTTACCTTTATTTTCTGCATTTCATAGGTGAGAATACACAAATTTAGTTAAATTAAATTATTTGCCCATATCAGTTTGGTTATAAGGCCCCAAATCTAATGCAATATACTTATTTGTCAAGGTTGGAGAACTTAGACAACCTCTAAATGTGTATTTTTAAAATTATATCTCATTAAACATTTAAAAGCCAATTGCTTCACTTAAAGAATATACTCTACTTTTTGTTTTATATCAGTTGAGTTTTCTCTTTTTGAAGTTTAAAGTGTAATTAAGTTGAAAATCACATATAATTAAAATTGTTATAGGAGATAATTTAAATCTCAGACGTAGTATGCACCTGTCTCAGGACTCCATTCTATTATAGTTTTGTTAACTGTATATATATGTATGTTCATATATTGCATTTCTTAAATACACATTTGTATTCATACACAAAAATTTGACTTCCTATGAACCAGTTAGACCCTTCCTGTAGCCATTATATCCATTTGACATAATGCTATGGGCTTTGCCTATTTTGTTTACCACTATCTTATATGCTTGCGATTGCAGCTGGCACATAGTAGACAGTCAATAAATTAACAATTATTTTCACATGCTTGCATGTGCATCCCTATCTCTGCAACTAGATTTTCAGTTCCCTAAAGGCAATGATCATATTGCTCTGGCACCCAGGATGATGCCTTAAATATAATAAACGTTCAGTGATACTTATTGTATGATTGAAAGGTCTAAGGAGCTTGTTATATAACCTTCTAATACCCCGAATGTCTATTCAAATGCAACCTTTCATAAGAGACCATTATTCAGTGGAATAGTAGATGGTCCCTAAGTACATGTCTCTATATATGCAGCATGGGAGCTAATCAGGAATATTGGATACAGGTTTTAATCAGAGTTCCTCAATAATTGATACAAAACACAGTATAAAAACACTACATTTTAAAATACTGTAATCCACATAAAATAAAAGTACAAAGTTAAAATAAATATAAGTCGATTAAATGTTTAACTTTCCTTACTTTTTAGGTTTGTTGTGGTTCCGATTTTCAAATATGTATTAGTTTTGCTTTTAGTGTATCTATAATTGAATCCTTTCTTTTCTTTATGGTAGCCTTTAGATAGAGAGCTTTCTTCTTGCTGTATTTATTTGGGGAGACTGAGTTGGCTAACAAAAATATACATCTTTTATTCTTATGAAGGAAAATGATATATTACCATACAGAAGTTGAGAGAAGAATAAAAACATAGGAAACTACAGGAAGAAATACAAGATCTATACTATTTTTAATGTAAATGCAGTTTTGTGAAAGAGGATCTTTGTAAAAGAGAATCAAGAAAGAGTTAAATAAATAAGGGGGAAAGCTCCATCATAGCCCTGTTTTTTCAGAAATGTTTCATAGTTTCTGATATAGAGGTAGACAGAGAATAAAATTACAATGGAATTTAAAAATAGAATTTTCCTTAACAAGTAAATAACAATATTAGGGCCTAGAATCTATTTTAAAATAGGATTTTATACAGTTACACCTATTTAGCAATTCATTATTTAAAATAAACCAATCAACTGAGCAAAATAATGAAGTAAATAAACCAAATGAAAAGAAAATAGGAATAAATTATAGCCATCTTTTAGAGTGATGAGTGATGAGGCAATTTTAATATTTATTATGTTTCAACAAGGTAATCGTTGGCAAACTTAAACTTCAAAGAGTGTTGAAAGAAAGAAAGAAGTGCTGGTAAGCTCTGAGAAAAGTTTTACTAGAAAATAAGTGAAGCATAGAGGAGCCATTGAAATAGGCATCAAATTAGGAAATGAAGGCAGTGCTTGGCAAATATTCCAGAAAGGGGTAGAAGAGTTTATATGTAAGAAATAAAAGAGAAAAAAAAAAAAGTGAGGTGTATGAAGTTCATGGTATTGTTTTGCAATTTTGACATTGCAGCGACACCTAAAAGCTATTCTTGTAAGGAATTTACCACTACACTCTGATACTACATAGAGTAGTATTTGGGGAAAATGTATATAGAATAAGAGTGGAAAATAAGATAACACTTACTGAGTTTTATCTTACATCATGTTCACCATAACCCTATGATTACCAATTTATAGATGAGGAACAGGAGGGGCATAGTAATTAACTAAATCCCCATGGTCTGAGAATAGGAGAGTCAGGGTTTTTACCAGGTATAACAACAAGACCAACAACTAGATGACTTCCTATTTCAGGCCAAGGAGTTTGAACTTAATTCTTTAAGAATCAAGGGGCCATTGCAGGCTTTTATTCAAGTTCTAGGGTTCTCTTATCAATAACTGTGCCTCATTATGATTGGGTAACTTAGTTATGGTAGCATCAAAATATCTGCTCACTGCCTGTTGAGAGTTTTCACACAGGAAAACTCAGAGAGACACAGGCGGTCTCTGAGCTGACTAGGCAGGTGAGAGTCCTGGGAAACCAAAGAACCATCTGCGTACAAAGACAAAGACAGAACCCCACAGAACACTCCCACCAAGCCTGGGCATTGCAGTTTACTGCCTCAGAATTTCCACTAAGGCTACGAAGGCTAGTCTCTAGAAGTTGTGTCACTTGCAGTAAACAATGTTGCAATTTCCATAGGCAAACGACACGATTATTGTTCCTTTCTTTCCAGTAATAGTGGCCAGATAATTGGCATGTATTGTTTGTTTTGCATCTATTTTAAGATCTCCTCCATATAAGAAGCAATTGTAAGTGCTGGGCAACCTAAATGGCAAGCATGCCCTACAAGCATGGAATAAATATAGCAAGCACTATTGAAATCTTCCTCTGTAGAAGAGCTACGGGTTTCCCATGGATGATTTCATTAAATCCTTACAATAGCGCCATGAGGTAGGTGTGGTTATTATATTCAGTTTTACACAGTAGGAACAAAAGATTTAGAGAAGTCAAATAATTTTTGCCTGTATAATAGGTGATGATGTCAGGATGTGAAAAAAAACGTAATTCCTTAAATTGTGCTATTATCCGATGCATATACCATCTCTCAAATAAGGCAGCATTTGCTACATAGTTGACAAAAGGAAGGAGTGTGGCTATACCAGTTAAAATATATCTCCATCCCCGGAAAGAACAGTTCAAAAATAAGTGAAAGACAGGTTTTCTACTAATATTTTTCAATTCTTATAGCACTTGACCCAATACTTTACATATACTGCATACTCATAAGTTATTCCACAATTTTTTTTTTCTTTTTTTGAGACGGAGTCTCGCTCTGTCGCCAGGCTGGAGTGCAGTGGCTCGTTCTCGGCTCACTGCAACCTCCGCCTCCTGGGTTCAAATGGTTCCCCTTGCCTCAACTTCCCGAGTAGCTGGGACTACAAGCATGTGCCACTATGCCCAGCTAATTTTTGCATTTTTAGGAGAGACGGGGTTTCACCATCTTGGCCAGGATGGTCTCGATCTCTTGACATTGTGATCCGCCCACCTCGGACTCCCAAAGTGCTAGCATTACAGGCTTGAGCCACCGTGCCCAACCTCTACTAATATATATATGTATTTTTTAATTCAGAATGTGTGATTATATAAAAAAGAAAGAAACAAGACAGAATAATTTCTTATTTTTCAAAGAATCCTGTCCTTCAACTATCATTTAAGGAAGCATTCTGGTCTTCCCAATTAGGCTCTGATAAAACATTAGGAACAACTTTAGAATTCTGAAATCACCTACACTTCCTTCTCAAGACCAATAGAATTTCACCCTAAGTGTAAAGACACAATTCTGAATAGCTTTGAAATGTGATTTTTAGCACGTGAGCCTCTTAAGTCAATGCTGAACATTGCCAGCATTACAGAGAAAGAAAAATACGAAGCGGGTAGATTAACAATACAAGGACTTAATAAAGAAGCTTCCTTGCAGATGAATAGAAAGGGCCACCTAGTCCTAGTGTGACATCAATACAGATATTGTGGTGCAGCACAAGCCCCTGCAGGTTAATAAAAGGGACAGGAGAAACTGGAGGGGAAAAGGTGGCAAAAATGACAAAAAAAGGTTCAATGATAAAATGTAGGGAAATACTGAGAGGGCAGAATATCTCTCTAGGAGGTCACAAAAAATGACTAGTAGACACTCGATCAAGGTCTGTAACTTCAAGTTAAAAACATAAATGAAGTAAGGGAGTTATTCGGAATCTCTGAATATAGTAGGGAAAAGATCAGTGCCTCGGAACTAAAGAAAAGCTACTTTGAACTTATATTTTGGGGGCAAAAGGTTTTTTAATACTTTGAACAATTGGACAATAGGCTTTAACACCTAAGGGAAGCCCATGAATGAATCTTAACTACAGACAGCGTATAAAAGGTTGGAGATGAAATCAACCAGACCCAGGGACTAAGTTGCTATCACAGTGGTAAGAATTAAGATTGTCCTTTCGCAAGTAACAAATATTCTATCACTTAAAAAAATTCAAAATACTTTGTTTGCTTAATCAAACACAGGAACTCCTTTGGTGCCTTTTGAAGATTACTGTCACAATGCAAGTTCAACTTTAAATGAGTGTGAAATAATAATGGGACTATGCATTGGGTATTAAATGCATAGCTAGAGGATGTTACATAATGAATTGTGCTTATTGAAGGTTCACTCACTATAGATTCTGTAAGCATGTGTTTGTTTCATCATAGCTCCTTTGAATAGATTCTAATCAGCCACATCAATGTAATAATATGACTAGGTGCTTGCTACTCCTTACCCTTGCCTACTACCCATTACTGACTGTCTTGAAATGTTTAGTCATTCGGTACTTAACTGGGTTAGAAAAAGCAAACAAAATGCTACTTATTTGCCAACACATTAACTGGCAATTTTACCCAAATTCTATAAGCACAGCGGATTGCAAAATATTTTAGCTAGAAATGCATGGATTTAAAGTGTCCTTCACTTTTTCTATCAACCTCAAACTAAATGCGTGCAGATGAAGTCTGGTTTTGTGAAAAAGTCTTTACACATATTCTTATTTCCTTTAGGCCGGGAACTTGGTCTTTGGAAACTTTTATAAATCCAATGTACGCTATTTATCAGAGAGCTTCTAATATTTATTTTGTTTTATTTTTTTAAAAATCAAGAAAAACGAAACCATGAAACCACCTCCTTTCTTTCTCACAAACTGCAGCTTTGAAAATTCTTTGTTCTGTCTACCTACTAAGCAACTACTTAACATTGTGTAACTAGTATAACCTATACACAATAAATTATAATAATAAGTACTTTTCTATATGCAAGATATAGATGTAGTATTTTAAAGTCACATGTATAAGTTATTTTATTCCATCAATTTTAGAACTGAAGGATTTAATACTAAGAGAAGTTTATAACTTGCCTAAGATCTTATAGTTATTTGAATAACAGTCAGAACTTAACTTCATGTCTTTCTGATACAAATGTTCATATTTTTTAATAGCCTTTTACACTGTCTCATATTTACACCATAGAGACTTATGATCCCTATACCAGGAAATGTATGTGACTTTATTCCATTTCCATTAATGTACTGATCTTCCCTTGTAATCAGAGACAGCGCCTCATTAACCTCTGTGTCCCAGTGTAATATTTGACTTGTTGTACACAGTAAATAATTGATGAGTAAGTGGTCACTGCTATGGTTTGAATGTCTTTGTCTCCTCCAAATGTATGTATTGGAAACTTAATCTCCAAAGTAACAATGTTGGAAAGTGAAGCCTAATGCAAGGCAGAACCCTCATGAATGGATTAACGCCACTATAAAATGGCTCTCTAGAGTGAGTTCTCTTTTCCTGCTCTTATGCCAATGTGAGGAAGGAGCAAGAAGGTCCTAACCAGATGCCAGTGTCTTCTTCTTGGACTTTCCAGCCTCCAGAACAGTGGGAAATAATTTTCTGTACTTCATAAATTACCAAGTCTCAAGTATTCTATTATAGCAGCACAAACAGATTAATGACATCACTAAGGATGTGACATAAGAAATTTCTTTTTTTCTATTCTATTAGAGGTAAAACTTTATTTTCTTGCAATTATGACATACCTTGTTCTTTTAGAAAGTTTCAGGTTCCATTTTCACTGCCTCTCTTTTCCAAACCTTGACCAGATCCTTGACGTGTGGCCACAAGGTTATATAATAGAATAATGGCTTTGAAGTCTAAAAATTATGATTTCCTATTATAATTTCTCAGTAACTTTGTGGAACTGGACAGGTTTCTAAACTGTGTTGAGTAAAAACCTCATAATATAAAAACTGAGGGTGTAGATATAGGTGGTGTTGTGATATTTAGCCCCAAACTGGTACAAATAGTAGGCACTCAATAATGTGATAGGTGATACCTTATTACCAAACATCTTAAGTATAACCAAATATGAGACATATATAGTTTAATAATAAACTTCAGGAAATATGTTTATGTACATGATGTTACCATGGACCAAGTCTAGTCTGAATTTTTACTGGAGTTCGATATTAGTCTAGTAACAATAAAAGATATAATGTCTCCGCTCTCAAGTGGCTCCAAGTGTAGTGGGAAACACAGGTAATGAAAAAAAAATAGTTATACAACAATATGCTACAATAATGGTAAGAGCAGAGTGTTATGGGAACACAGAGAAAGAAACAATTAACTTTCCAGGGTCAGAGTAACCTCAGATAAGATAATTTAGAGGAACAATTAATTTAAAAAAACCCCACAATTTTCCAAAGAACAGGTAATTCTATTGTGAGCTCATTAAACAAAGACAATACTAAAAGCCCAGAATTTTCCGTAAGCGAGAATATAACTAGCTTCCACTGTAGCATAAAGACCCAGAACCATGACAGCACTTTCTTTAGTATTAATTTATTATTAATTTTATGATGTGATATATAGGTAAACAAGTGAACTTGAAAGATGAAAGGCCAACATTGCTGACTTAAAGAGCACTGAACTCCTTATCGGAAAACAGTGACTTTGACTACACACTTTGAGAATAGATCACATGAGTCTTAATTTTATGAAATGTCTCAAATCTTGGCTTGGTGCCATCACTGATTTTTATTTGAAGTCACTGCTAAAAAAGAAGAAAAATAAATAATTATAAATATCATCAAAGAAAGAAAGGCAGGAATTTTTCCATGAACAACAGGCCAGAATTCCAACATCATAGTAGCACAAGCAAAGGTATGAGAATGTCACCAGAGTTTAGTGAGTTTACATAGATTTACCTCAACTTTTTCTGTGTTTAGTGGATTTAAAGAGAATTGCATGAAATTAAATAAGTGTCTAAAAGATATTAAGGAAAATTATATTTTTTCTTTCAAATTTTAAATTACGAGAAGATAATTGAAAAAAAATAAGTCTTTGAGACCCACAGAATGTACACCACCAAGTGGAACACTTATGTAAGCTGTGGACTTCGGTGATGATGATGTGCCAAAGTAGGTTCATTAGTTGTAACCAGTATATCACTTTGGTTGGGATGTTGATAATGAAGGGGTTGTGCATATGTAGGTACAGGGGCATGTGGGAAATCTGTGTACCTTCCTATTAATTTTGAGGTGAGCCTACCACTGTTCTGAAAACATAAAGTCTTAAATCTAAAATAAAAATGTTTCTATAGCCATTATTTTCCATCCCTGTGCCTGTTTTCTTAACTCTGAAATAAGATGGTTTTATCACCATTCTAATTCTACAATTTATTTCTATTTCTAGAAAACTAAGACTTTCAGCATCACCAGCCACATTGTCCAGTTTTAAAGAGCCATGGAAGCACTTCCTCCATTACAGATTAAGTGAGCCATGATAGTGGAATAATTTTTTAAATTGCAGTGATTTGAGCTTTTCCAAAAATTGCAGGATAGTTATTTTTTATTTCTGTTGAGTTGAGGTAGATTGTTTTAAAATGCAATGATGCAATGGATACATACATTGAAATAATTACAAAGGTTATTTTATTTTTATTTTTATTTATTTTTTTGAGACAGAGTCTGGTTCTGTCACCCAGGCTGGAGTGCAGTGGCACGAACTTGCCTCACTGCAAGCTCCGCCTCCCGGGTTCACGCCATTCTCCTGCCTCAGCCTCCCAAGTAGCTGGGACTACAGGCACCCACCACTATGCCCGGCTAATTTTTTGTATTTTTGGTAGAGACAGGGTTTCACCGCGTTAGCCAGGATGGTCTCGATCTCCTGACCTCGTGATCCACCCATCTCAGCCTCCCAAAGTGCTGGGATTACCGGCGTGAACCACCGCGCCCAGCCTACTAATGCTATTTACAAACTTGCTATCTTTACAACAGTTCTAGTTATTAAATGCACATTATGTGCTTCTCATTGTCATTCTCTTTACATATTTCATTTCATTTCATTGCCACAGCCATCTTATTAGGTAGGTATTATAACTGTTTCTATTACAAGATGATGAAAGTAAGACTCAGAAAAATGGAAGTGATTTGTCAAAAACATAGAATTAATTCATATCCCAGGCACAATTTTAAGCTGAGTCTTTTTGATTGTATACCACCAATCACTTCTCTTAATCATGACCTTCAGATCTAGCAGTAATAGAAGAGTTTATTTATAGTTCTGGATTGTTTGGATGTTGCCCTAAGAGCTTATTACATTTGTGGACAGTAAAATAATAGATATTTCTAATCGTAAGCCACTTATATTTGTGATAATGTATGTATAATAACTCCATGAAGTCAGACACTCGGTCTGGCTCTACTATCATAGTTTCCACCATAAGTTGAAAACACCTGGCATACAGTAAGCCTGCAATAGGCACATAATGTACACATTCACCAAATCATTGAATTTTGCTGGACTAACAACAGCATCAAAAAGGAAAGTTTAACTCAACAGAAATAAAAATACGATTTACTTATCCTTTGTTCAAGGATACTCATGCAAGTCCAAGTCCAAAGATAGGCATTGATTTACAAGCACAACCCAAATTACCTTAATAACACAGCAATAAAATCCAATCACAATTCCCTACAGAGATTTTGCACTCCAATGACCAGTGATTAGAACTGTCCTTCCATTCAAGCACATTAATTGTATACTTTGCATCTAGTAGTGACTCAGAAGTCTTGGGTTTCCCTAAATGGATGGTATTACTTTAAAAAATTAAACAATGAAACAAATGTAATTCTCATGTAGAATAAGCAAGTAACAATGGCAGCAGTAGACCCAAGGTGCTTGGTTGTTAATATTAATCTAACACTCCCTCAACCATCATACGCTACTGTGGCTATGTAGAACCTATTGGCAGTCTGAATATAACTTTTAAAAAAGACTCTTCCTTAAACAATTAAAATAAAGAGAAGACTTCTCACCACAAAATGTTCATGCATGCAAAAAACCTTATTTGTTTTTCATAACCAATAGAAAATTGTTTTTTTTTTTTAAAAAAAAAAAAAGCTCGCTTGGTCCCAGATTTCCACAAATCTGTTTACTCCCTCCACCAAAGTCCATATTTCCAAATTGTCTGTGTTACAAATTAGATCTAAACAATATTCCCTATGAAGTTTTATCTAATAGGAATACTAGACCTTCAGTTCTATGAGACATTTCTTACCTGTCGGTTTTAAGAGAGGGGGTGATATCTCTATGATGTTCCCAGGTTTGCTCAGGGTTGAACTGGCTTATTAAAAATTCCTGGCCAGGCTCAGCGGCTCACGCCTGTAAAAGCACTTTGGGAGGCCAAGGCGGGTAGATCAACTGAGGTCAGGAGTTCGAGATCAGCCTGGCCAACATGGTGAAACCTCGACTAAAACTCTGCTGAAAATACAAAAATTAGCCAGGTATGGTGGCACATGCCTGTAATCCCAGCTACTAGGGGGGCTGAGGCAGGAGGATCACTTGAATCTGGGAGGCGGAGGTTGCAGTGAGCTGAGATCATGCCATTGCACTCCCGTCCAGACAACAGAGCCAGACTCTGTCTCAAAAAAATAAAAAATAAAATTCCGTATTGACTTGCATTAATATAAATTAGTAGGTAGAGAACACAATCCAGCACAAAGTACAAATTTTTATTCAAATAATTCTATTAGCATAATTATCTTTTTTGAGGAAATTAAATGTACATTATTATACTTGATGTGCCACAAATTATAAAAGCAAAAAATTTCACTTGTAAGGTTCTGCAGTTCTCCAGTGATTAGCCATATTGTGCCCTGGAAACTAAATTAAATACATAAATTAAACCAGTGGGGGAGATAATAACATTGTAAAGGGGGTCCAGATTTACTACAGCATATTGTACCTGAGGCTCAGCCTTAGAAGAGCCACTGTGGGTTCAGTCACACAAGAATCAAACCTGGTTTCCCATAGATCTGAGCTAGTGATTCAGATAATCACTTAGCATGGCACTCCACTAAAGGAAAATTCTATCTCTGATCAAATCGTATTTATGCAAATAGGTCTCTTCTGCCTACTTTCTGAACATTGTTCAGTTCCTTAATCTTGTGATACTCAGGGTATGAATTCAGCAGCAAGGTGTTACATAAATTCAGCACTACGGTTAATATCCTTTCCAATTTATACAAATGGAACTTGCAGCTCTTAGTTTTCTAAAGTCACACACATATAGAGACATAACAAGGATGTTCACTGGAAGTAGCTTTTTGTTGAATTTATAATATTTGTATTAGCTACATTTAGTGATAATTGCTCCCCAGATGATAAGCCTAGGGAGTACTCAGTCTACTAGCTAATGATACTTAGTTGGATGGAAAGATCAGTCTGATACTAAGCTTAAAAGCAAATGAATAAAAAGAAACTTGAAGTTCCCATAACGTTTTATTCCCTTCTGCATAGTCATTCTTTCTGATAAGATGGGAGATAAGTAACAAAATAACACCATGTATTAGGTTTTTCTTTGTGAGCCCCAGGCACATAGTGAAACTCAATTTAAACACAAATTCTCTCACTCCAAAAGACAAAATGGGTAGGAGTAGGAGGCTGTCTCCCCAGTAATGTTGGTATCATAGCTTCATCCAATATTCCCCAGCAATACCTGAACACCCAGCCCACAGATGTTCATTTCAGCCACATGTTCTTTTTAAATAAAATCTGCAATGGTATAAGCTAATAATAGTAATTATTATTATTAATAAAAAAGATGAATAATAAAAAAGGAAGATAATAAAAAATTAAAAATCAGCAGCAAATGTGACAATCTTTTGATGTCATTTCAAGGCTCTCCAGAGAGCATTCTTCATTAAAGAGGCAGAAACAACTAGTGCTAGCACAAAGGATGCATGGCGGCAGGTATGGAAGCTACAATTGGGTCCAATATCATGGGCATAGACTCACCAAGTTAGGAGATACTGCTGTTGTCTAATGCCCAACCTGCCAGCAACAGAGACCAATGCTGAATCCTTGACAGACACCACATCTCAAGGTGACTAACCAGCCTATTGATGGTATTTTGAAATTCAGTTCTGGAGGAGTCAAGAGATTTATTTTGACTGGATACAATATATATTCTGTGTATGGATTTACTTGCCTTTTCTGCCCACAGAACCATTGTTTGAGACTTTCAGCATATTTGATCCAACAGCATGGGGTCCTAATAACATTATAACAAAAAAGATGCAAACGTCACAGCAAAGATTTGTGGGCTTGTGACCATAATGTTCAAGTTGTCCCATCACATACTGTATCAACCAAAGCTGTTGGCCTGATAAAGCTAGAGAATAGAATTTGATGACACAATTCAGGTACCAGCTTGAAGATGATACCCTGAAAGGGAGAGAACCATCCTCCAAGATGTAGTATGTACTCCTATGAGTGATCCTTATATGATATAATGTCTCCAATAGCAAAGGTGTTGCTATGGTATAAATGTTAGTGTCCTACCCCCCATCAAATTTATGTATTGAAACCTAATCACAAAGATGATGCTATTGGAAGGTGGGTTAGGGGAGGTGATTAGATCATGAAGACAGAGCTATCATGTATTGAGTTAGTGCCCTTATAAAACAGTCCCCAAAAAGCTGCTTTGCCCTTTTACACCATGTGGAGGACACAGTGAGAGAGTGCCATCTGTGAACCAGGAAATGGGTCCTCAGTGGACACTGAATCTGCCAGTGCCTTGATCTTGGACATCCCAGCTTCCAGAACTATGGGCAATAAATTTCTGTTGTTTGTCAGCCACCTAGTCTACAGTATTTTGTTACAGCAGCCTGAATGAGCTAAGACAGATTTAGTCCATGCTTTCATATTAAGAAGTAAGTGTTCTGCTATAACAAATACCTAAAAATGTAGAAGCAGCTTTGAAACCGAGTAATAGGTAGAGGTTGGGAGAATTTTGAGCTGTATGCTAGAAAAACCCTACATTGTGGTGAACGGGCTGTTACAGATGATTCTCATGAGGGCTCAAAAGCAAAGGAGGAGATTTGTAGAGAAAGCCTCAGTCTTCTTAGAGACTACATCAGTGTGAACACAATGTTGGCAGAAATATAGAAATATGGACAATAAAGTCTATTCTATTGAGGTCTTAGAGTGAAATGAAGAACATATTACTGGAAACTAGAGGAAAAAGCAATCTTTGTTGTTAAGTAACACAAAACTTGGCCAGGAGGGTGGCTCATGCCTGTAATCCCAGCACTTTGGGAGGCCGAGGTGAGCGGGTCACAAGGTCAAGAGATCAAGACCATCCTGGCCAACATGGTGAAACCCCGTCTCTAAATACAAAAATTAGCTGGGCATGGTGGTGCACGCCTGTAGTCCCAGCTACTTGGGAGGCTGAGGCAGGAGAATGGCGTGAACCTGGGAGGCAGAGCTTGCAGTGAGCCGAGATGGCGCCACTGAACTCTGGTCTGGGCGACAGAGTGAGACTCTGTCTCAAAAATAAATAAATAAATTAATTAAAAAATATAAATTTCAACCTGTGACTGGCACCTGTGCACTTTAGGTTCTGTGCTGAGATAATCAGCTTGCAAACAAAGCCGTCACTATTTAACAAGTACAGTTGATCCTGTGCATCAGGAGCAGGTATGGCTGCTGTTTCACAACGTGAGGAAGTTAAGACTGGCAGCTAGGTGAGCCCACTGGGTGTTCCTTTTTATTCCTTTGCTCTCATTTAAATGATATAAGAAGAAGTGCAATAGCCACAACCTGAGAAGAACATGGTGACTAGGGGCTAAGTTCTCCCATGGATTATGGTCTGAATTATTTGATTTCAGAGGAACTAACCATGAATGGATAACAGAATAAATAAATAATAAATCATGAGCATCAATTGTAGTCTCAATACCAGCTGCAGCTGCAGAGGATGCAATGTATCCCACCAGCAGTCCTCTTACAAATTTCTCGCAGGAAGACAGCCCTACCAGAATCTTGAAGGAGTTGCTCCCAGAAATAATACAAACAAATGGATCAGAGTAGTGCATAGTGTGGACTTCACTAGATGCTTTGCTGCTGCTCACATTCCCTAATTCTTTAAGGAGTGAAGAACTCATTTGCTCAAGCTTCTAGAATTAAGTAGTTGATGTAGCCTGGACTCCTTTCCTTAATGTGGGAAAATTCTAAATATCATCCTACTCCAGAGCTGCTTGTGGGATTAAATGAGTCCTTTGTTGTGACTGCACCAAAGCCCAAGGTCCAATGTCTCTCTCTGACCATTCCTGTTTTCTTTAGTCTCCCACAGTGTTGATTTTTTTTTAAATCCCACATATAAATATCTACCTTAGAATCTGCCTCACAGGAAGATGTACCTATGGGAATGATAATAATAAGAAACTAATACCAAAGTTCACATTAGTTTCCTAGAGCTGTCATAATTTCCCACAAACAGACTGGCTTAAAACAACAGAAATTTATTTTCTTGGAGTTCTGAGTCTAGAAGACCAAAACGAAGGTGTCAGAAGGCATGGTTAATACTGCAGGTTTTAAGATAGACTCTATCTCATGCTTTTCTCCTAGCTTCTGGTGCTTGCTGGCATTTGTTGGTATTCTTTGGCTTGTAGGAACATTATACCAATCTCTGCCTCCATTTTCTTACTGCCTTCTTCTTTATGTGTTGCTGTGTCAAGATTTCATCTTCTTATAAGGAAACTGGTTTTTGGATTAGGCTCCACTAGAATTTAGTATGACCTCATCTTAACTTGTTTGCATCTACAAAGATTCTTTGTCCAAATAAGTTCACATTCTGAGCTTCCCGGTGGACATAAACTTCAGAGGGACTCTATTCAGCCCAGTACACAACAACAGAATAAAGAAGAAAAGCTATCTGATAATCTCAATCAATGCAGAAAAAATATATACAAAGTCAATAACAATTCATTATTGATAAAAATTTTCAGCTAAGAATAGAACATATTTGACTTGATAAACATGATCTCCATAAAACTTACAGCTAACATCATAATTAATAATGAAATATTGAGTGTTTTTCCTAAAATAGTGAATAAGTCACAAAAATATCTACTTCACCTATTTTTAGCAATGTGGTGAAAACGAAGAAGTAAAACTCTCTTTATAACAGACTTTATTGTTTTCATAGAAAATTTTAAGAAATCTGCAAAATACTAGTGGGACTAATGAGTGAATATAGCAAGTTTCTCAGATGTAAAGCCCGTATAAAAATGTATTTGTATTTCTCTAGTATCCCAGCAAGTGATTGAAAAATAAAATTAATTTTAAAACACTACGATTTATAATGAAGACATAAAATACATAGAAGAAATCTAATATTACATATGTAACAATTTTACATCAAGCTGAAAACTTATGCATTAAAACTATAGATATGTAAATATCTAATAAGTGTAGAAATGTGTCATGTTTATTAATTAAAAGACTGAGTGTTATTGGCCAGGCGTGGTGGCTCACACTTGTAATCCCAGCACTTTGGGAGGCCTAGGCGGGCAGATCATGAGGTTAGGAGATCGAGACCATCCTGGCTAACATGGTGAAACCCTGTCTCCACTAAAAATACAAAAACTTATCCAAGCATGGTGGTGGGCACCTGTAGTCCCAGCTACTCGGGAGGCTGAGGCAAGAGAATGGCATGAACCTGGGAGGCAGAGCTGGTAGTGAGCCGAGACTGCGTCACTGCACTCCAGCCTGGGTGACAGAGCAAGACTCCGCCTCAAAAAAAAAAAAAAAAAAAAAAAAAGACTGAGTACTGTTAAGCTGTGAATACTCTTCTAAATGATATTTAGATGGACTAAAATCCCAAGTAACATGTCAGCAGGTTTTCTTCAGAAAAAATTAAGAAGATAATTATAATAAAGTTGACTCACATGACTTGATGTATCAGTTAAGGTTCTCCAAAAAAAAAAAAAAACAGTAGGATGTGTGTAAATATATTAGGGGGTTTATTATGGGAGTGGAGATTGACAAGTTATACAATAGGGTGTCTGCAAGCTGGAGAACCAGAAAAGCCACTGGAGTAATTCAGTCTGAGTGTGAAAGTTTGATAGCCAGAGGAGTCAATGGTGTAATTCTCAGTCTGAGGCCCAAGGCTGAGGTGATGGACAACACTGGTATAAGTCCTGGCCTCCAAAAGCCTGAAAACCTGGAGGTCTGATGTCCATCAGCAAGAGAAGGTGAAGCTATCTTCGCTCAAGGAGAAACAGCAAAATTCAGCCTTCTTCTACCTGCTCTTCTGTCTGGACCCTCTAGAGATTGGATGATTCTCCATGTTGGTGAAGGTAGAAATTGTTTACACTATATACTGATTCAAATGCTAATCTCTTCAGAAAACACCCCCAAGACAGACACACCCAGAAATAATGTTAGTTTTTAATTAATTAATTTTTTTTTTTTTTTTTTTGAGATAGAGTCTCACTCTGTTGCCCAGGCTGGAGTGCAATGGCACAATCTCGGCTCAATGTAGTCTTGCTTCCTGGGTTCAAGTGATTCTCCTGCCTCAGCCTCCCAAGTAGCTGGGACTACAGGCATGTTCTACCATGCCCAGCTATTCTTTTGCATTTTAGTAGAGACGAGGTTTCACCATGTTGGTCAGATTAGTCTTGAACTCCTGATCTCAGGTAATCTGCCTGCCTTGGGCTCCCACAGTGTTGGGATTACAGGTGTGAGCCACCATGCCTGACCCAGAAATAATGTTTTACCAGCTATCTGGTCATTTATTCCAAGAATCAAGTTGACACATAAATTAACTTACAAGTTTTGCTGTTACTCAAGATAGCATACAGCAGGTATAACTGCTGTACAAGAGGCATAACTGGTATACATCAGACAAACAGATGAATGGGACAAAATAGAAATCATGGAAATAAATTTACACAGACACCAACTATTCAATAGGAAAATAAAATACTTTTTCAGCAAAACAAAAATTTAGTAACTTTATAAATTATTATATAAAATTAATCTGAACCTCTACCTCATACCATACACAAAAATTAATTCAACAGCAATCGTAGACCCAAATCTATATGAACAAAAACTATTAAGCTACAAAGAACACAAGACAATAATATATTAGGTTAAAAATAAGATAATCATCAATTGAATTTAATCAAAATTAAAAGCTTTCCTCTTCAAAATTCATCATTACAAAAATGAAAATTAAGTGAGAAACTGGGAAAACTTTATGTTCAATACATATACTGAGAAAGAAGTTGTACCCAAAAGGTTTAAAGAACTTTTACAAATTAACAACAATATAAAGATGCAAAAATAATGTACAAAAGATTTAAACAGATACTTAAAAAGGAAGATCCAGTAATTAATTTAAAACATTATATTAAAATGTCCCCAGCATCATTAATCATCAGGGAAATAATTGTTTGGGATAAGAGAAATGCATATTAAACACAAAGAGTTTCATTGACTAAAATGGAAACTTTAAGATAGACAAATAGTACTGATAAAAGATGAAAAATGCTACAATCATTTCGAAATATTGTTTGGTATTTTCTCACACCCAAACTTACAAATGTTTACCTTATGATACAGAATTCCACTCATTTACCAAAGAGAAATTTAAAATATGTACACAAAAATATTAGTACCAAAATCTTTCTAGTCGCTCTGGTCATAATCTACAATAATCAAGACAGTGTGAAACTGGACAGGTGACAAATTGTTCAAATAATGGTTGCTTATCTAAAAGAAAGTCCATTTAATAGGGAAGATTTTTTCAAGAAATAGTGCTGGAACAATTTTACAAATGTAGTCAAAATAGCTTGTATTTCAGATACAAGCTATTTTGACTACATTTGTAAAGATTCTGCATTTTTAGCAGAAGAAGAGTTAAACAAGTTGTTGTATACAGTGGAATTCTACTAACCATTTAACACAAGGAATGAAGTTTTTGTTATATGTGAGAACATGAATGACTCTCAAAAATAGTATTATGAGTAAAAGAAATCAGGAGCAAAAGAGAAAATATTGTGTAACATAATTTACATGAAGCACAAATAGGAAAAACTAATCCATGAATGTCAGAAATAAGCCAAATGTTTGCCTACAAACAGTTGGGGCTAGGGGTTGAGATTGACAAGAAAGGCTCAAAAGGGAAATTTTTGGGCTTATGGAATTACCTATATCTCAATTAGGATGTGGGTTACATGGATATATGTTTGTCAAAACTCTGAATTGTCCAGTTAAGATCTTTGCCTCTGCTACATATAAATGTTCTTCCCAGTGAAATCAAAGAAAATGTGCAAAAAGTATTCTAACTTTGGAATGCAAACTTAACAATAAAAAAATTTTTATTATACCAAATTTATATTATACCAAAGTAATCTTTAAGTGGAATACGGAAATTTCAAGTAGAAATAATAAATGGATTCGAGGAGTTTTACAAGTAATCTCAATAATAAAAAATGAACTATTGGACAAAGATTTCAATTTCTTGCTGATTTGACCTGAAAACTTGTATCAGTGATGGTAACATAATATGCCACAACAAGAACACTGATGACCCTAAGGTCAGAATGGTTTATGAATGTCATGAATTTAAGCAGTATTTAAGATTAGCTATTGCACAAAAGAAACTCTTAATTCTCTGTTCACACTTGAAAAATAATTCCGAGAGCTTTTCTCATATTTGACAATTCTGAAATATTATCTTACATTATCAGTAATAAATAATGAAGCAGAAATAAACTTTTCTAAACTATCAATATTAAGGAACAATTTCAGATTAACCTTGATAGAGGAAAGAATTATCTTTCTATTCTCCACAGAAGATGATAGTACAATGATATTTATAATATAAAAAAGCAATCAAAGAGTATGCTGCCAAAAATGCAGGAAAAATGATTATAGATGTCTGTTAGGTCTTTAATTAATAAATATATTAGGTTATTCTGCATTTTGTGATGCAGTATATTTTAGCATTTTTTAATTTGCAGTTTGTTATGGTTTCACATTTTAAAAACATATTTACTTCCTATTCAATTTTACAATCATAATTTTATCATCTTTTTTCTTAATAAGGATACACAAAATGACATAAGATTTAATCTCTGTGAAGCCTAGATCTGTCTCTGCTACAACTCTGGACTACCACTTCTTTCAAAGGTCAGTCTTACAGGTGACAATAACCCATCATTACATTCCCAGGGTGCTGCACCACTCCTTGTTAAGTGTTCTTCCCACTCCTACTCCAACCTCCCACCAACTACTCCTCTCCATAGCTTCCCTATTGCATTAATAGATTAATTCCACTTGAAACACTTGAACCTAAAGTTCAAGAACAGTGTTATGATTTTCTTACCATCTCATCTCCCTCTAAACACACAATCCACACTATGCTTTTGAGATAGGAGGTGGGACTTGACTCTGCAGGTGGGACTTGGAAACCAGACCAAATTGAGGTCTAGCTACAACAGGTCTGGGGCAGAAGCATCATCTCCATAAGACACACCCACCAGTGTGCCATGTCAGTTTACCACTGCCATGGCAACTTTCCATGGCAATGACCTGACAACATGGAAGTTACCACCCTCATTCTAGAAACTTCTGCATAAGCCACCCCTTAATTTGCATATAATTAAAAGTGGGCATAAATATTAGTGCAGAACTGCCTCTGATCTGCTAATCTTGGGCACACTGCCTATAGGGTAGCCCTGGTCCTCATGGAGCAGTACCTCTGCTGCTGTTGTACACTACTGCTTCAACAAAAATTGCTGTTGAAGACCACTGACTCACCCTTGAATTCTTTCCTGGTTTACCCAAGAAACCTCCCAAGCTAAGCCTCAGTTTGGGGTCTTGCCTATCCTGTATCACTTTGTTACAATTTCTCAATCAACTCTGTTGTCGTTTGTAGTGTCTCCAAGCCTCTACACATTGGAGTTGTATTTATAGGGAAAGGGATAAAATTACAATATTTAATCAGTATCAACTACTAACCCATAAATAATTTAATACCCTTATGACTCAATAAATACTGCAAGACAAATAAGGACAAGAAGATTTTATAATACAACAACGAATTCCAAATAGGAAAGGAGGAAAAGTTGAAATATATTCTAAATTTTTTCCCTCCTTTTTCTTCTGAACCTCACAAAATTTACAATGAAGAGCAAATGTTGAGATATACCTAATGTAAATGATGAGTTAATGGATGCAGCACAACAACATGGCACATGTATACATATGTAACAAACCTGCATGTTGTGCACATGTACCCTAGAACATAAAGTATGAAAAAAAAATCTGCAAAATGGTATTTCTGCCAGTGAATAAATAGAAGATCTAATCATGGTGACCTTGGCAAGGTTGGCAGAAAAGCTCAAAATTGAAGAACTGGATTATTATGCAGTTATTTAAATAGGTATTTACATAAAAATTAAGCGAGAAAAATATTCAAAATATATTACATTTAAAGTTTGGTTACAAAATAGTTTGTACAATATGATACTAATGTTTATTTTAAAACATTTATAGATATAAAATAGACATAACATATACACAAAAATCTAGAGGGAAATAGATGCAAATGTGAAGGATATCTCTGGACAGTGAGACTGCTGAATTTATTCCTTTACACTTGCTTGTCCATGATTACCATGTTTCAGCAATTAACATATTATATCTTGTAGTAAAGAAGTTTTTTAAATAAACTTATAAAGAAGGTTCAATGGGCTGGGCGTGGTGGCTCACGCCTGTAATCCCAGCACTTGGGAGGCTGAGGCGGGTAGATCATGAAGGTCAGGGGATCAAGACCATCCTGGCTAATACGGTGAAACCCTGTCTCTGCTAAAAATACAAAGAAGATTAGCCAAGCATGGTGGCACATGCCTGTAATCCCAGCTACTCAGGAGGCTGAGGCAGGAGAATCGCTTGAACCCGAGAGGCGGAAGTTGCAGTGAGCTGAGATGGCATTGCACTCCACTCTGGGCGACAGAGTCAGACTCTGTCTCAAAAAAGAACAACAACAACAACAACAACAACAACAAAAAAAAAAAAACAGAAAAAGAAGGTTAAATGGCATGGGAATTATTCATAATATAATGAGGAAGAAATTGGATAAAGAAATGCATACACTATGATCCCAAGTACGCAAATATATGTGAATGGTGAATGTATGTATACGTACATGTATATGCAAATGCATTTTATTTAAATACATTCATATATATACAAACTAGCCTTCATGTACCCTAGAAAAAGGTCAGAAGGCAATTTAGCAGAAAGTTAACAGGCTCTTTCTAGGAGTTAAGCATATGGATGACTTTGATTTTCTCACTTATACTTTTTATATTTAATTTCTTCTATAATTAACATATATTTATTTTTAAATTAGGGAACTAAAAAAAAAGAACAAACAAAAAAAAGATGCAAATGAAAGAAGAAGTGTCAGAAAACACTATCTGTTTTATAATCGTGCTCTGTGGCAATACTGCCCAAAGCCGAATGTTTACTGCTTCAGTGATGGGTTTTCTCCAAATTTTGGATGAATCTCTCTCTTTGTTCAGAGAGTGAGAAAGAATAAACCTCAGGGTTTAAACCTTAATATGGATATAAACAACTGAAGAAAAATGAGATGAGTATGGAGAAGTGAAAAACAGCAGCACAAGAAGAAAGAAAATGACCAAGTAGATATGCAAAGATATGCGTAAAAATTTGCAGATAGGTCAGCAAGTTTGGAGTGATTGCAGCTTGATTTTAAGTTGTAGAAGGTATCTGGGGAACTCTAATACCTACATATTCTGGACAAAGATATTGTTAAATAAACCATCAACTCAGTAGAATCAAGAAAGACTCACAAACACACGCACGTGCACACATACACATACACCACCACCACCACCATGTATTATGAATATTGACTCTGAGCCATAGATAGGCTGGAACATAGATCTGGCAAATGATTAACACCAACTTAAAGAGGCAAAAGGGCAAAGGAAAGGGAGTTATTGGGTGTTTCTGGGAAGATTCAACCCATACAGAGTATGTTTAGCAACAATGGTGTCCACTCTTAGATGAAAAATGAAAAATGTTTGATTTCATATTAAAAATCTGAAATTTCTTTAACACTGTGTTTATTGAGTGTTTCCCAGTTATCTTTGTTCAAATTTGATAAATACAAATAAATATTTCTTGTCAAAGAATTACTTGATCCTGGTAGATTTTAAGAATGATCATTAATATACCAGTGCCCAAGTAAGAATTACTTCTCCCTAATTAAATTAAACAGCAGCACCTGCCCTCTGGGGAGATAAATTTGGGTAAGCATGGTTGTAGTTTTACCACTATAGATTGAAGGCAATAGCATCCTAAAAACAAAACAAAAAAGCTGAGGTGTGCCTATGTGTCAATGTTCTCAGAATAGTATTTCTTCAGTTATTAATTTCTGTGTACTTTGTGTGTGATTGATACATAAGTATTTACTTTATCTAACTGAATTGAACTGAGGTCATAAAATTATCGGGAGTTCCAGTTTTCAGTAGCACTTCACTCCTGAGTTAGAAGGAACTTTTATTACTTGACCCCAGAAACCATTTAAGCAACCCTTTCAGAGAAGGCTTCCATCAGCAACGCTAAATTAAATCTAATTGTTGAGGCTGGACCCTAGTACAGGGGAAACTACAAAGTGTACCCAAATCACCACTTAACTTTCAGAGTGTAGTAACTTTGTTTATTTCTAACTTATCCTATGTTTGAACCAGTGATTCACTTGTAAAAAGCAATTTTCAAAAATCATATTAACCATTTACTCCTTACAGAACCTAAGCCTAATCTCTTTTTAAATCTACTGTTTACACTAATATATATGATTATTTCAAGTAAGTATGGAAGATCTCATTCTAGGGTGGAAAATTATGCACATGTGGGTAGAGTCTAACATCCTTTTGTTTTTTTCAAAACAGATTACCTCATGCAACATAATCTCCAATTGGAAATTGAGGCGATAGCAAAAGTGGGATTAGAAAAAGACATGTAATGAGCATGTCAGATAATGTTAGTTACTACATGTGTTACTGAAACACCACAGGTTCCATCTAGGTCCTGCTGTTTGCTGCACAGAAAATCAATGACTGAGATGACAAGTCCTGCCACAGAAGGAGGCTTTAATCAGGTGCTGCAGCCAAGGAGATGGGAGCTCAAGCTCAAATCCGCCTTCCATACTGACTAAAATTAGGGGTTTATATAGCAGGGAAGAAACGTAACTATGTGTGGGAAAACAGGAACTCCGTAGGAGTAAAGAAGCAATCATGATGAATGAAGGGCCTAGTGTCTCACTGTCTGGATGTGATGATCTGGTGAGTTTCAGTTCTTTGATACTTTTTGAGAGGCCTGGGGATCCTTTCCTGAGGAAGAAACAGGTAAAACAAATGTAAGTTTCAAGCTTTAAGAGCAGAAGGATTAATTTCTGTTTTTATGAAAGAAAGAAAGAAAAAAAGAAAGAGAGGGAGGGAGGGAGGGAGGAAGGGAGGGAGGGAGGGAGAGAGGAAGGGAGGAAGGAAGGAAGGAAGGAAGGAAGGAAGGAAGGAAGGAAGGAAGGAAGGAAGGAAGGAAGGAAGGAAGGAAACAGTCTATGGAACTATTGTGTTGCTTTCTCAAGAATATAGTCAACGGGGTATACGGGTGGTAACAATGAGCCAGTGTTTAGAGTAGCTCCATACTTGAATACTTCAGTGATTTTTAAAAGAAGTAATACCATCTTATTCTATTTTCAAAGGTATCAAAATAAAAGTGTGCGTGGTGAGATGTAGACTTACCCCTGCAACTAAAAATTCTAATTTCACGTTTTTGAAACCTAAGAGTCTGATACAGAGAAAAGAGATTATCCTGCTACAAGAAGAAATTTGGATATGCAAATGCTTCATCATTAATAATTTATAGGAACTATTGGTACTGGTGGTGGATCCATACAGGTCTGCAGCAACCTCATTTCTTGCCTCCCCTGAAGAAAGAATTCGACTGAGCAGCATGAGGCAGAAGGAGAGACGGAGACAAGATTCAGATCGAAAGTGAAAGTTTATTAAAAAGTAGGATAGCAGGAATGAAAGGAAGTAAAGTACAGTTGGAAGAGGGCAAAGAAGGTGACTTTAGAGTTTCAAGTGTGCAGTTTGACCTTTGACTTGAGGTTTTTATACATGGGCATTCTTCCAGAGTCTCCATCTCTTCTTCCCTGATTCTTCCCTTGGGGCAGCCTGTTCATGTGCACAGTGGCCTGTCAACTCTTAGGAGGGGCCACATGCACAGTGTGTTTAATGACATTGTACACAGGCTCACTTGAGGCGTTTTTCCCTTTCCAGTCCAGCGTTTCTAGAGGAAGGTCATAGGCCACTTAAACTCTGCCATTTTGTCTTTTAGTGTGTATGCTTGAGCCCACTCGCCCAACACCTGAGATCTTATTGGGAGGCTGCTAATCACCAGTTTCAGGTGTTTCTGTCCATTGGGAGACTGCCTTCCCCTGGTGTTAGCTGCACCCAATTATGATTTTAGAGAGACAGCTTAAAAACAGGCTGGGTGTGGTGGCTCACACCTGTAATCCCAACACTTTGGGAGGCCCAGGTGGGCGGATCACCTGAGGTCGGGAGTTCTAGACCAGCCTGAGCAATATGATGAAACCCTGCCTCTCCTAAAAGTATAAAAATTAGCTGGGCTGTGGTGGTGCACGCCTGTAATCGCAGCTACTCAGGAGGCTGAGATGGGAGAATCTCTTGAACCTGGGAGGTGGAGATTGCAGTGAGCCGAGATCATGCCACGGCACTCCAGCCTAGGCGACAGAGGGAGACCCTGTTTCAAAAAAACAAAACAAACAAACAAAAAAACTGACCATCAGTCACCTGACCTTCCTGGTTGGGGGTTAGGGGATCATCTCCTGTCCTGCTCAGGTCTGCCTGACTACCTACTCTAACACTACCATTGTTTTGTGGTAAGTATTTTCAAGTCCTGGAAAAAGGATGAAAAATAAGTCTTGCTATTTAATTTGTTTGTCAAACTTTTGCAACAAAGAGAAAAAGAGAGTCCTGGCCACTGTGCTTTACTGTCAGGCACAATCTTGCTTTCTCCGCTTCTAAACTATCTGGTGTTCCAAAAATCTACTCCTCTTTACCTGTGCTTTTGGTGTTTGTAATCAATAGACAATTTGGTAGTTTTATTTATGTAATTGAATGGTCCTCTAGAGAGCAGTAAAGTTTACATAGAGGAAATGTTTTAATACGATGGATCTCCAAAATGTAAAAGAGTAGATGAAAATATGAGTGCTCTAGTGTTTCTTGCCTCTTCATAGTTGATATCCACCCCCATTTTACCAGAAGTAGGATACAGTTACATGACACCCTGCTTCATACACTTGCTCGTCCCTGATATAGATATTATACTAATTTTACCCTCTAGATAAGGATGTGTACAGGGTCAAAAATAATAGATGCATAAAGTCAGGATGAATTTTAATTCCTGGTCCTCAAAAATTCCATTAAGCTCTATGGTTTCCCACAACCATGATTCCACCAATCAATTACACTAATAGTCTAAAGGAAACAATCAAACCACAACATTAAACTAACAAATAAGTGTTTCTGTTTAAGGGAATGAAATGAACAACTTTAAAAACAGAGGCTATTAGATGTGAATGCATGTGTTTTATAGAGTTTACTGTGGCATTTTCCAAATATGCCAATAAAATTTATCCTCAAATTATAACAGGAGCATAGTATGCTCATAATAGGGAAGAAACGGATAGATGGGTGGATGAATAATATATGTGTTGATTTAACATCTATTAATTACTATATTCCAACTGCTTTTAGATGACAACCAGTGCTCTAAGGTGTTTGTCCCCAAGAAAATGAGCTCTGTGGTCTGTGAAAGGAACAAGGAGGTCAGTATGCCTGGAATATGCTAGGGAAAATAACACAGGGTGAATGTGGAAATGTAGGCAGCTGCCAAGTAATGTGTGATGTTACAAGCCATGGTATTTATGGTACTTGAACACTAACATAATCTATCTTTTTAAAAATTCATTCAGATTGTGACCGACAAAGCTGGTACCAGACAGAGGATGTAGTCTTTCCCTGTTTGATGTCACAAAACCAATATATGAGATCGAAAGTCAGTGCCAAGCAGTGGAGGCTTTATTCCATGGCCATGGAATAGAGAAGCAGGAGCACGGCTCACAAATCAATTTCTTCACTAGTAAGGGGTGAGAGGGTTAAAATATAGGTTTTCTCTAATGAAGGGGCTGGACATTAAAAGTAAAAGAAGGAATATTCATGTATTTTCTGGAAATGGGCAGCGAACTTCCTGGAACCAGAGTGGTACCTTCCTTTTTGTCTTTTTCTGACTTATTTCAGTCATTGTTACGACAATTGTCACCTGTCATGGTGCTGGTGGGAGTGTCATTTAGCATAGAAATGAGATTATAATGAAGTCTGAGGTCATTTTGAAGTCACTTGGCCTGCTATCTTGGTTCTAAGCAGTCTCAGCTGGTCTGGTTGCAAAGGGAGCTTTTTATCGCTGGTATCCTGTTTCTTAATGATAAGCAAAGTTACAACAGAGTAGAAATTCAGCTATTTACATAGGGATTACACCAGGTCACAAGATCATTGTCAGTTTTGCAGAGGGACAAGTGTGGAAATGAGACTAGACAAGAGTCTATTGCCAACAGGAGGTATTGGTAGCTTAGATTGAGATATTAAGAAAGTAGAAAGGAGAACCGATTCCAACTAGATTTGCAGTTTTGACAAATAGTACTAACTGATGACTTGCAAGGGAAAGATAAAGAGAAGATAAAACAAGGGGTTGAAAAACTTATTAGATGACAATATCATCTATTGAACTTGAAAAGACAAAGCACAGGGTACTAAAGGACAATCAAGAGTTACATTTTAGGCTGGGCATGGTGGCTCATGCCTGTAATCCCAGCACGTTGAGAGGCTGAGGAGGGCAGATCACAAGGTCAGGAGATCGAGACCATCTTGGCCAACATGGTGAAACCCCGTCTCTGCCAAGATACAAAAAAAAATTTAGCTGGGCATGGTGGCGTGTGCCCATAATCCCAGCTACTTGGGAGGCTGAGGCAAGGGAATTGCTTGAACACACAAGGCGGAGGTTTCAGTGAGCTGAGATCATGCCACTGCAGTCCAGCCTGGCAACAGAGCAAGACTCCATCTAAAAAAAATTAAAATAAAAAATAAAAAAGTTACATTTTGACCATCTTAATTCTGAAATGCCTGTTAGATACCTGAGATAAGGCAGGTAGATATATACTCAGGTCTATATATAGTCTTAGGGTTGAAGTACCCTAGGAAAGGTATGCAAAGAAAAATTAGAAAGATAAGTACTAGGTTTTGGATCCATTCCAACACTCAACGTTTTAATAGAGAAGAAGTAGCAAATAAAACTAATGAAAGCCAGCAAAGTAGATGAATAGTGAGGAGAGTGAGAAGTCACCACCATCAAGAATTTTAAGAAAAAAAGGAATTGTCAATTACGTCGAATGCTGCTGAGAAGTCAAGTGTGATGGGGCATTAAGCGAGCATTGAATTTGGCATTAAAGAGATTGTTTGGTAATGTAATAAACAATTTCAGTGAAGGTGTATGGGCAATATCTGGAGTGGAGTGGGAAGATGAGTAGATTTGAGGTGAAGATAGTGTGGGTAGTGCAGCGTGACTCTTGAGAACTTTTTCTGTGAATGACAACAGAGAAGTGGGAAGGCAGCTACAGCTGGGTTGAAAGATCAAGAGATTTCCTTGTTGTGTATGTGATTGTTGTTGTTTGTATGTTAAAGTTTTAAAAAGCGTAATACCACAGCACGTTTGTATATAAATGGGAATCATGTGAAAGAGAGGATAATAATGAAGATGTGATGATTCAGGAGAGGGAGAGAATTGATTGCCAGTGGGAGGCCCCTAAGAAGTCTAAGAGTACAGTGTGCAGAATACAAGGTGATAGGTTGGTGCAGGATAAAAGCAGGAACTCTTTTTCCATTGTAAAGAGTAGAAAGAAGGGAGCATGGTTCAGATACAGAATATGGATATTTTCTCTAATAGTTTCCAAATTCAGTGCATTCTGAAGTGAAGGGCATAGGGTGAGGTGAAGCAGAAATACCTTGAGTGAGCAAAGTAGCAGCATAAATTGCAGAAGTCAAGTGCAAAATGAAAATGCAGGATCCCTTGTCGAAAATGCAGGAAAAAAGTATGTAAAATACTGAATGTAATTTTTTCTTCTGTTGTCTCTCAACTTTCTATCATGTGTTTTGTTATTTAATATTGCTCTAAGCAAAGGAAAATTACAATATTAAATTCTTAGCATAAATTTAAGCACTCATTGTTACAATGCCTTTTTAACTGGGAATATAAGAGCACTAAATTATTTAAAGAAAATCAAAATTACACAATTTGTATTCCACAGCTAGTACTCAGAAGGTGCTTCAAACTAGCTAGAATAAACACTGCATACTAGATTCAGGGAGGTTGTAAGTAAAAAGAATTGGCCCTGCAAGGTGTGTAGCCAGCAGGAGGAGTGCTCCTTTGGGAACTAGGAAACTCACGGGGCAAGGGAAGACTCTCATATGTGCCTGGGGTCTCCACCCTATGTCTCACAGCATGCTGGGGTCCCATTCCTGCCAGCTGCTAGACTAACATAGGGCCTCATAGATGAGGTGGGCTCTAGGGAAGTCAAATCAGTTATCTCTCCTTCCTATACGCCTGTTGCTCCAACCATGGTGAATGAGCCATACTCAGGGTCCTTAAACTCCATTATGTGTCAGGCTGTACTTGGTACCTCGATCAAAGGTGGGTTACGGGCTTTCTCCCACCCACATGTGATCTTTTCCTGGCCTATATGCATTTGCAACTGTCCTAGAAGGCAAGGAGGTGTCAAGAGGCAGGACCACACATAATCCAAGACTTCAAGTGCTTGGCATCTGCTCTGTTATCCCATAGGACTTCATACAAAATGTGAGTTCTAAGATAACTTTAAGAATTTGAAGGAAGCAACCACAGATAACCACAGACCATTAAGCTACAGTGTGGGGTGGAGGTGACGGGGTTCTGAGCATAGAACTTGTGTGTTTTCAAAGGACCATAAACATGGTCCGGTGTGCAAGTCTCTGAAAGAGATCATTCTTGTCAGGTATGACGGCTTACTCTTTGTAAAACCAAATCATCATTACAGTTTAAGAGGAAGACATTTCTCTATGAATCTCATGTTTCTGCATATCTTGTTATCTTGCCAGAGAGTCACTGACTGCCTTTAATTCCATTTTCTTTTCAAGGATATTTGTATAGTGAACTGCCATGGAAGCTAGAGATAAGGCCTTTATCTGAAGCAAAGGGGAAGCATGCTTCTTGCCCATTATAAAATATTCAGGTTTTCAAAGCCCACACCTTCCTCCTGTAAGCAGTTCATTACTTGAGCAGGTTTCATCTAGCCCTCTTCCTATCTTCCTGTGGGAATTGGGGCTTAGGAAATTGGCCAAAATAGAAATGCTGATACTCTGGCTACCACTTAGGCTGACTCATTTATCTCTGACCTAAGGATTTCATAACTTCTATCAGCATCTATTAAAGTGTGGCAGGCTAACTTGAAAGTAAGGTAAGAATCCAAATTATTAATACCTTTGCTTTAGCTCTGCACTCTCTAATCAAGAGTTCTCAAGAATAATTGAATTTTCAAAGTACACACTGAAATTTAAGAAATTATCATTCCCCTTTAGCAGATCCAGGAAATGCAGACAAAAATGATTGGAAAAATAAGCATCTAGCTTCTAAAACATTGCTTTCCAAAGTGCTTCATTGGTTCATAATTGATGATACATACATACACAAAAAGTTGCCCACAGTGATATACATTCAAAGTAATATTGCTTTATTGCAAAAATTTTAAGATCCTTTAATGAAGAATTCTGAAAATTGTTTCTTCATACACTCCATCAATAACAGTGTTGAGCACATATCTCCAATACATATGCATGCATTTAAACATAAATTAAATTAAATAACTGAACTATAGTGTTAATATGATATACATTTTTAAGTATACAAAAATAAAAAGAAATTTAAAAGGTTATGAAAATAAATTTACAAGGAAACTTTCTCATGGTTCCTTCCTACCTGCCACTGAATCATCTTTGTACCCTCTGATATGAACACACCCCATTTGGAGACCACTGCTTCAGTGAGTTGACGTACATTACAAATCTGCAAACAGGAGATAGACGTGTAGTTTCTGCAACACAAATGACGATGGAACTTTTTTTCCTTTAGGGGGATTCTCTAAGATGAGTCTTTCTTGGAATGCATCTGCAATGAACCAAATGTTTATGTTCCCTCGAAATTCATATGCTGAAACCTAATTCCCAAGGTGACGATGTTCTTGGGAGGTGGTCAGCTATGAAGGTGGAGCCTTTATGAATGGGTTAATAGCCTTATTTTAAAGAGACCCCAGAAAGCTCCTTTGCCCTTTCTGTTATGAAAGGGCACGGCAAGAAGGCAATTGTTTATGGACCTGAAAATGACACCGAATCTGCCAGTGACATGATCGTGGTCTTCTCAGCCTCCGAAACTGTGAGAAATAAATTTCTGTTGTTTACAAGCCATCTATTCTATGGTATTCTGTTAACAATAGCCTGAAAAGACTAAGATGGTACCTTAAAAATACTGATCTAATCTCCAGAGGCTTCAAATTGGTGGCCCGCAGCAGTCTCATTTACTATAATTGAATTTGCATGACTTTACTGAGCAATGTAGTCAGTCTCCAATTTACCTAATCTTCGGAAATTTTTGAGTTACAAATCTTCTTTATTCATTTTTTCATCTAGCATATAAAGTCCTTTTCATGTTTTATCTTCACTTGGATTGGTTTGAATACCACACAAACTTTAGTGAGAAGGTTCGTGGCTTTAGGGGAGCGTAATTTCTTCAGAATGGACACAGATATTTTTGGCCAGGGATAAGTAGGTGATAGCTTGCTTGATTTGGACCTACATCAAATGACATGCAAGGTAAGTTAATCTTTAATGCCTATCCCCACTATTGTGTTAGGATTATTTGTGCCCAAACACAGTATTCCTAAGTTATTTATGCTTTTTCACATTTTAGAGGGTTACAGCTTCAGCGTGTGGCTGAGTCTAAGGGAGACAAGTTGTTGGCTGATGTAATAATGAAAGAATAAGAGGTATAAATTTGTCATCTCTTTCTATGCCATGTCATTAGCTAGTGATCAACTTTTTCACACAGTTAAAAAAAAAAAATGTTAAATTGGCTGGGCGCAGTGGCTCACGCCTGTAATCCCAGCACGTTGGGAGGCTGAGGCGGGCGGATCACAAGGTCAGGAGATCGAGACTATCCTGGCTAACATGGTGAAACCCCGTCTCTAATAAAAATACAAAAAATTAGCCAGGCATGGTGGCATGCGCCTATAGTCCCAGCTATTCGGAAGACTGAAACAGGAGAATCACTTGAACCCAGGAAGTGGAGCTTGCAGTGAGCCAAGATCGCACCTCTGCACTCCAGCCTGGGCGACAGAGCGAGACTCTTGTCTCAAAACAAAAAAAACAAAAACAAAAAAAATTGTTAAATTTACTTCAGAGTTATTCTGTTGGATTTTAAATTAGATAGAAAAAAAACAATTCAAATGTTTCTGACATTCTTATCAGGAAGGTAAATTAAATATTTCAAAGTACATAACTGAATTAGATGAATCCTGCATAATTTGCATTGCTTCTGTGATCCAGTGAAATAAATGGAAGAAGAGAGAAAGAAGTACATAAACAGAGTGAGTACCTTCTTTTATTTGAAACATTTTCAAATGTTAGCCAGGAAAAGGAGGTATTTTGCAAGGTGTTATGCCAACTGGAATTGTATTGCCATTCATTCTATTCCCGTAGGGAGAGAGTGAATGAGACAGTAATTGATTTCTTCCAAGAGGAACCATCACCCGTGACTCTTACTGTTCTTATACATCATTAGTCAGACAATAGAAAGTTTCCTAATGGGATTTTAGAGTCTCTTGAACCTTAAAAAAAAAGTATTTTCACATGTTTTAATTATTAAATTTCAATATTGTATGATGCATCATGTTTTTGCTATTCTCAGTTTTGCTAACCGATTTAGATTACAACAGTGGGACATATTATTGGACAGAATCAAAATAAAGGGTCTAGTGAATAAGGTACCTAGAATGAAGTATTTTTCCAAAGGTACAACACAGTTGTGGAGAGCTCATAATTTAACTTAATTATCCTAAAAAGGGAAATATATTGGAGGCATAAAAAGTACAATATTTAAATGTTTGAGCAACAAACAGGGCAAGGTGAACATAAAAATTGTCCATGTTGAGTGTTTCTAGTCCATATCCACATTTCTCTCTCGATCCCGTAAGAACCAAGAGGGCATGTTTGATACCCCTAACATTTGAACTAGAAAACTGGAATGAACAACTGTAAGGAAACAGAACCAGAAAGGGTGATGATAAACATTCAGTCTCATGTTCAAATAAATGAATAGATTTGCATTAGGTTTTAAATGGTTTCTGTTACACCCAGTAGAACTTCAGAAAACAGATTGTGGAATCTCATCATCTTACCATTTTCTTCTTTCTCTCTCTTCCTTTTTATATGTATAGAATATATGTAAAAATGTTACATATATAAATATTTCTCTATATAATAAATTTCTACAGATAGAAACACATGTATATTTCTATGTATGCAAAGCATATATATATATTTTTTAATCATGTCTCTGTGGGAACAAGACGTAATCCTCTCAAGTTGCCGTCACACTCTATTTTTATGGCTTGTACTTTTGGCAGGCTTAGATAGTCTAGGATGAAGAATCATATACAGTTAAGCCACTTGTCTATAACAAAGTACAAAGTCAGAGGAAAGAAGCAAGCTATCAGTTAAGCAGTGGTGCTTTTCCATCCCCAGGTATTGATCATATCACTAAACCTTAAAAGATTAAAGATCTATTTCTCAAAATGTAGAACTCAGGGATTGTCTTTCTCTCTCTCTTTTTTTTTTTTTTTTTCATGTTGCTAAGGTGGCAACTAAATTAATAGTTTATTTGCAAGGTATGAAGTTTATTAATAGCACAGGAGAGGCAAATAAACAGAAAGAGATTACAGAATAGTGCTGATGGTAGTTAGCACTAAATATTAAAACTACCTCCTCTGCACAATTAGACTCAGTGCTGAACATTTGGAAACAGAAGAAACTAATGGCAAATTGCCTCAGCTTTCCCGACATCGGAAGCTTCCAAAGCTATGTGAATACTGTGGAAGTGATGAGGGCAGAAGTCAGGACAGTGGGCTCATGATTAAGCTGTCAGGAAGACTCACCAGGTGGAGTAATGCAATTCCAAAAAGCAGCATTAATAGCACTGACTGGGCATCGAAGAGGTTAATCTGCTGATGCAAATACTAAATAGCCTGATTTCAGTTTCCAACTTTGTTCCTCAGAGAAAAGTCAAACCCAATTGTACCAATGTTGATTTCCCCCCTTTCTCTATGCTGTAACCACAAAACGTAAGTTCCTTCCATAGTATCAGAATATATGTTCATAATTATAATTCATGGCATTAGTTGGCAACATTAGTTCGTTGTTTCCTTATTTGAAAGAGCATTTGAGTGCCCAAATTCTGATCACTATCAACAGTGAGTCGCCATGTTAAACCTAGGCAGTCCGAACTTTATTTCATCTCAGCGTAACTACTTTTCTGCTGATGAATTAAATAGCAAAATGTTGTTTTAGGTTGTGTTTTAAAGTTGTACCCTAGAGAGAAATTCCAGAATCAGCTTCGTCGACAGAGCTGCATTTCCTAGCTTACATTTGATTGAATGTGATCTGTCCACAGAGTGCTTTGGAATGAAGATGGTAGGTGATATATAATAACTAAAGAGAGAGAATTATATTGAGGCACTTAGGGAGGGAAACGTAAGAAACGTTATGGCCAGTTATTGACATGGCAATCAAGCTGTTCTAAAGGAACCTCATACGAAATATGTTGTCAATAAGAGCAGTTTCAATTACTTATTCTTATCAACATAAGCAAAAAACCATCAGTTGTAGAAAGATCATTTAAAAATATTTGATCAAGTTTTGCATCAAAAGTCCTCTTTTTCATTAATTTCTTTCTCCATATTAATTTTTATGCCACTTTTTTTATATTAATACCTTTAAAGCATCTAATTATTTTCTCTCAACAAATTTAAATTGCCCCCCTGCAAAATACTAATAACGTCTAAACTGACCAGGAGAAGACTTTGCTTTTGAGACCAATCAACCCACAGAATTATTAGACAAAATAATTTTTTTCGTGAGACTGAGTCTCGTGCATTTGCCCAGGCTGGAGTGCAGTGTCGCGATCTCAGCTCACTGCAACCTCCACCTCCCGAGTTCACACCATTCTCGTGCCTCAGCCTCCCGTGCAGCTGGGACTACAGGCGCCTGCCACCACACCTGGCTACTTTTTCGTATTTTTTAGTAGAGGCAGGGTTTCACCAGGTTAGCCAGGATGGTCTCAAACTCCTGACCTCATGATCCACCCGCCTCAGCCTCCCAAAGTGCTGGGATTACAGATGTGAGCCACCGCCTGGCCGTAAATTGTTGCTTTAAGCCACTACATTTTTACATGATTTGTTAAATAGCAACATATATGTAAAACATCAAACATAGAAAATAATAACATGATAAAAATTTTGAAATTTCAGAAATTTTGATACCAAAATTGATATCAGTGTTGGTTTAAATATTGATACGCCTGTAATCCTGAGAGGTGAAGCCAGCTGGACTTCCTGGGTTGAATGGGGACTTGGAGAACTTTTCTGTCAAGCTAAAGGATTGTAAATGCACCAATCAGTGCTATGTAAAATGGACCAATCAGCAGGATGTGGGTGGAGTCAGATAAGAAAATAAAAGCAGGATACCCCAGCCAGCAGTGGCAACCCACTTGGGTCCCCTTCCATGCTGTGGAAGCTTTGGTCTTTCACTCTTCACAATAAATCTTGCTGCTGCTCACTCTTTGGGTCCACACTACCTTTATGAGCCATAACATTCACTGCAAGGGTCTGCGGCTTCATTCCTAAAGTCAGCAAAACCACGAACCCACCAGGAGGAACAAACAACTCTGGATGTGACACCTTTAAGGGCTGTAACTAACACTCACTGAGGTCTGCGGCTTCGCTCCTGAAATCAGCAACACCACAAAACCACTGGAGGGAAGAAACTCCAGACAACACCATCATTAAGAGCTGTAACACTCACCGCGAAGGTCCGCAGCTTCATTATTGAAGTCAGTGACACCAAGAACCCACCAGAAGGAACCAATCCCAGACACAATTCCAGCACTTTGGGAGGCCCAGGTGGGCAGATCACTAGGTCAGAAGGTCAGAAAATCGAGACCATCCTGGTTAACATGGTGAAACCCTGTCTCTACTAAAAATACAAAAAATTAGCTGGGCATGGTGGTGGGTGCCTGTAGTCCCAGCTACTCAGGAGGCTGAGGAGGGAGAATGGCCTGAACCCGGGAGGTGGAGCTTGCAGTGAGCCTAGATCGCGCCACTGCACTCCAGCCTGGGTGACAGAGTGAGACTCCATCTCAAAAAAAAAAAAAAAATTGATACCAAAGTATAACCCCAAAAAATAACATTACAGCTTAGTCTTCCATGAAATATTGATAAATCTCTCTCTCTCTCTCTCACTCCCCCCCACACACAATATTATTATTACATAGATGTAAGCCATACATTAAAAGAATAAGAAATACAAATATGAGTAATTCACCCCAGCAAAACAATGTAGTGCAATACTAGAAATACGATGAAGATCTGAGTAATAAAGTATATTCTCACATACAATCAGAGAGGCAATATGCCAATATCAAAATATAACAAATATATGCTTTTTTATCTGGTAATTCCACTATTTGAAATTTATCTGATAGAAAGAAAAAAAAATATGGACTTAATATACATACTGTTGATTGTAACATTGTATGTAAATAGTAAAATCTGAAAATATAAATACTCATTAATAAGAAAACGATTATAGGATTTATAGAAATATTATATATTAGGCAGAAGTTTAAAATATGAATTAAATAAGTGTCAATATGGATAACTGCAGGAAACAAAGGTATGTTATAAAACAGTATGAGACAAGGCAAGTACTTGATACTATCTGCAAAATAGGGATATTGGCCTTTTCTCGAACACACATATGAAATTTTAAGAAGAAAACAGGAAAACATTAAAACTGGAAACAGGAAAACATTAAAGCCATGAAAGTAATTATCTTTGATGAGTGAGACAGGAAAAGAGAAGAATGAAGAGAGAAATTTACTAATTATATTATATATTTGTATTTGTCTTTAATTGTTACATGTGTGTTACATATATGCACATACATATATCTATTCTCTATGTTTATGCATCTGTCTTGGCACTCCCCATGTATTTAGTCCTTTTCCTCATATTACCCTTGTCATTATTTTAGTAAGGAGACCAGGCATCTCATAATGTCTCTCTTTTAATAAACTTTAATGAACATTTGTTAACTGTCTAATAAAAAAGAGGCATTATAAATGTGTATAGTTTTGAAACAATATCACTTCCAGAAATATAGTCCAGGGCACTGTTTTTTAAACTATGGTTTTATTAATATGTGTGTAGGGAAATCAATGTGTCAGTAAGAAATCAACATCTTATACGAGCTATATTCAATAAACTAGAATAGGGATGAAACAAAAGAAAGCACATAGAAAACGTGAGTGTTGTTGGTTAGCTTCTGATGTATATGTAAGAGTATGAAGATATTTTGCCATAGGTTGCGAGTACTGGCTGAGTAGATTAGACTATCTATGTCCTGTTTCTTTTATATAGTTCAATGCTGTATTAGTTAATGATGAGTAAGCACCTAGAACTCTAACAGTGAGAAAAAGCTGAATAGCTTACAAAATCATAATTTTGGAAGCCTTTTAGATAGTGGAAGACACAAGGAGACTGGGTAAACTGTATTCTCAAAGAAAACAAGCACCTTGGAGAAAAGGTAGAACACAATTTAATTTTGTGCCAAACAAGACAGCAAGAGAGTAAGAGTCCGCCTCCATAAAAGCAGGTGAGAAGCACACAATTGAAATTTAATGAATTATTTAAGGCTCAATGTGGGGTGCTGTGACTTTTAGAATACTTGGGAATCCAAGATACTAGGAGGTTTTTCACCTACTCATCAGGCCTTTTCACAGGCCTTCCTGAGATTCTCATTAAAAACTTGGGGGCAAGGCAGAAGACCTGTGAACATTACCTGAGTGTGTGGGCTTTGAGAGTAGGCTTAGGTCTGAGGGCGGAGCATCAGTCTCTGGAGGCACCATTCATGGTTTTTCACGACCTGCATGAGTATAAGCAGGTGATCAGCTGCCACTTCAGGACAGGCGTCAAATCTGCCCACATTGTGGAACCTTTTCTGACACATAGCAATATCCATCTTCTGCTGGAGAGGAAGTGGGAATGCTCTCACTCACTAGTACTTGCCCTGACACTGGGCAAGTTCACCTGCCAGTAGATTAGATTTGTATTAACAAGGGCAGAAGCCTCTGTCACTAGCAGAGGGGCAGGATGCTGAAACATACTCAGAATCCTGCACTGATACAGGCACAGTTCATTGCCACAGGGGAGCAGAGAAGGGCCCTGCTCAGAGAGCATACTTGCATTAGAGGAATGGGTTGTTGATCATTACGGAAGGAGCAGGAATGCTGGGAAAGTCTCACCATTACTTGAAGGGTTATATTAATAATTGAAGGTACACTCATACATTTAAAATCTAGATTTTAAACCTAAAAGCAGAATTTCTCAACCTTGGTGCTATTAACATGGCGAGCCAGGTATGTTTTTGTTGTGGAGGCCACTGTATGCATTGTAAGACATTCATTAGGATCCCTGGCCTTTACCTTATAGATGCCAGTAGCATCACCCAGTTGTGACAGCCCGAAAGTTCTCCAGATGTAAATATTGCCGAATGTCACCTGGGTGCACAAAATCACCACAGGCTGAGAACCAATGGCCTAGACTAATGATAGATAGATAGGTAGATAGGTACATAGATAGTTACATAGATACATAGATAGATAGCTCATAAGCTAATAGATTAAATTATAAAAAGTAATCACATTTTGAAGAGACCAGAAAGAGAAAAAAGGAACAAAAAATAGACAGGTCAAATAGAAAATGAACCATCCAAGTACCGCAAATAAAAACATTAAGGACTGTCTTCCATTTCATCTGAAACCATCTCTCAGATTTGGTGTTTGTCATTTGGGGTATGTCAGAGAAAGTGTAGTGATATTTTACCTTCATCCTTAAAACATCCCTGTTTCCCCCTTTGTAGGTCTCCATCCACAGTAACTGCCTGTAGTCATCTCCCTTCTTTTTCAGGTAGATTACTTTTCACCAAAGATTCAGGGCGTAATCTTATGTATCAAAAAGTCATGTTTTCTGTTTGGCTCATACATGCCTTATTTACTCCAAGTGTCCTCATTAAAATGAACTTTGTCATATGCTTTCCCCACACGCTCCAAACATAGACTCATAAGAGCAGGGATCTTAGTCTATTTTGTTCAAAAATGATGTTCAGGTTGTTAGAACAGTGCCTGGGACAGTATTTGGAACCTAGAACTCCAGAAAAAAATATTTCCTGAATGAATGAATGAACGGGTGAGCGGATAATTGAAATAATGCAGTAAATAGGTATTTTTTTCCCTCTTGAAATTTATCTGCCCCATTTTCTTATAAGGAAAAAAATTCACCTCTTATTTTATAGTTTTTATTATCATTTTTATTCCCAATGCATATGAAAGACAGATTTATTAAAATATGTTTTGGAGTAGAAATTAAAGCCCAAAGAAAAAATAGAATTCCTTAAGAAAGAATAATTTTTTTTTTTTTTTTGAGATGGCGTCTCTCTCTTTTGCTCAGGCTGGAGTGCAGTGGCGTGATCTCAGCTCACTGCAACCTCCACCTCCCAGGTTCAAGCAATTCTTCTGCCTTGGCTTCCCGAGTAGCTGGGACTACAGGCGCCCTCCACCGCGCCCAGCTAATTTTTGTATTTTTAGTAGAGACAGGATTTCACCAACCTGGCCAGGCTGGTCTTGAACTCCCGACTTCGTGATCCACTCGCCTTGGCCTCCCAAAGTACTGGGATTACAGGCATGAGCCACCGCGCCCGGCCAAGAAAGAATATGATTTTTTAAAAAAATGAATAGACAAGATTCCTTCCCTCCAAGAGGCTAAAACTTATTTGTGGAATATAGAAAAGCTGAATGCATCTAGTGTACAGATACAAATCAATTTGTCAGTCAGTGGAGAACAATCTACTGTAAAAATGAAAGACGTGATATGAGTGGTGGAGGGAGTGAATCCAGGGAGAATTCCTAGAAAAAGTTATTTTTTGAATAAAATAGTGAATAAAGTGTTGGAACACAGATTGTCAGCTCAGGCAAGGAAGGCCATTCCCCTAAGATTAAAATGCTGACACTAAACATAAAAATCTTCAGGCAGGTTTTGTTGGAATGGAGTTAAATATGAAGAATGGAAAACAGAAGAGAAGATGTAGAAGCCTTATAAAAATGATAGAAGTTGAATGCTAATGTGAAAATAAGGGAACTTACCAATATATGTAAATATGTGGAATTAGAATTTAGAATGGAATTAACAGTTCTCCTAAATTGTGCTTAGTAAATGTCACTAAAATTATTTTAAAATAAATATAGCTTTAGGGTAGAGCAGGTCAATTCACTGATACACCCTTATACTCCAAGCAAACAGCAGTGATAAAGTAAAATATGAAAAGTGAAATCCCAAAAGGAAAACATGGCTCAAAACTATGATAATTATCTTTATAAACAAGAAATATAACAAAATTACACACTGCTAAGTGGGGGTGAACTGTACACAGACATGCTGGGCTCAGTCTCCGACAAGCAGTAGCAGATGGGAAATCAGCTCCAGCTAGGTAATAGAGGCTATAGTCCTGCCTACAGGACAGAAAGCACGTGCCAGGGTTTCACAGCTCAGCTCAAGGAAACATGCTTGTGTTCAAACCACTGTTCCAGCATTAGCTACCTGTGATAAGCATTTTACCTGTGATTAGCTACCTGTGGTCAAATGGTGCTAGTAAAAACTACCTCATAGGACTGAATGAGGATAAATTGAATGGGAACATGAAAGGCACTCAGAAGAGTGCTAGACAGTCAGTAAGTGTATTCGAGTCCATCCCTATTCATCTATTTAAAGCTTAAGCTACGACGTTGTTCCATTTTCTTTATATCAAGTTTGTGCCTCCCGCTGGATCATTTATAACAGCATACAAACAAGCTCACCTCACTGCTCCTGCCAGCTCTTACTCCATTTCTTGCCCTCTCTGTAGCAAAATACCTTGAAAAAGTGGCTATATTTTGTCCAGTTCATCTCCTGTTATCTTTTAAACCCACTTCACCTATTTTTTTCATCCCCAAAGCTCAATGAAACTGCTTTTGTCAAGGTCACTAATATCTTCTGTTGCTTCTCAGTCCCAATCTTATCTGGCCAATCTGCAGCCTTTGACATAGTTGCTTTTTTTTCCTAACCCTTGATAAGATTTTCTTTCCCCCTGACTTCCAGGACTCTAACCTATTTTGCTTTTCCCCTTCTACTTTGTTGATTACTCCTTTTCTGTATGCTTTTTTTAAATTTTCCTCCTCTACCAGACTATTTCATGTTTTAGGGAAGCAGACCTCTGTTTAAGGATACAGAGCTCCGTTCTAGGCCTCTTGTCTTCCCTATCACGCTCACTCATTTGGTGATGTCATCTAGTCTGTGGCTGTAAATACTGCCTATATACTGAAGTCTCCCCAGTTTATGTATCTTATTCAGATTTCAATCTCAACTCTAATTCTGAAATCCAGTTGCCCACTAGATATCTCTACTTGAATGACTAAAAACATCCCAGACTCAACACATGAAAAATTGAACTCATATTTTTCTCCTCCATCCTACCCTAGAAACTTGCTCTATTGCAGCCTTCGCCATTATATTAATAGTTGTCGTCAAATCCAAATTTCTTATTTGCTCTAGAAAAAAAGAGAAAGAGGGAGGGGAGAAGGTTGGAAGAAGAAGGAAGGAAGGAAGGAGGGAGGGAGGGAGGAAGGGAGGGAGGAGTGAGGAGGGAGAGAGGGAGGAACAGAGGAAGGAAGGAAGGAAAGGAAGGAAGGAAGGAAGAAAGGAAGGAGGGAGGGAGGGAAGAAGGGAGGGAGGAGGGAGGGAGGGAAGAAGGGAGGGAGGAGGGAGGAGGGAGGGAGGGAGGAACAGAAGAAGGAAGGAAGGAGGGAGGGAGGGAGAGAGAGGGAGAGAGGGAGGAAGGGAAGGAGGAGGGAGAAGGGAGAGAGGGAGGAACAGAGGAAGAAAGGAAGGAAGGACAGACGGAAGGAAGGAGGGAGGGAGGAAGGGAAAGAAAAGGAGGAAGGGAGAGAGGGAGGGAAGAAGGGAGGGAGGAGGGAGGAGGGAGGGAGGGAGGAACAAAGGAAAGAAGGAAGGAAGGAAGGAAGGAAGGAAGGAAGGAAGGAAGGAAGGAAGGAAGGAAAGAAGGAAGGAAAGAAGGAGGGAGGGAGGGAGGGAGGGAGGGAGAAAACATTGGTGTTATCCTTCTCTGACATAACGCATAAAATCCATCAGCAAATTCTGTTGGTCATACCTTCAAAACGGATATTATATCTTTAATATAGTTGAAATTTGACTACTTCCAACTATAATCACTGCTACCAATCCTGTATGAGCCACCTTGACAGGATACTATAATAGAGTCCTAACTGCTTCTGCCTTTACTTGCTTACCGTCTATTTTTAACATAGCAAAAAGGATGATCCTTTTAAAGTTTATGGCAGATTATATAACTTATCACCACACATCCCTCCACAGGTTCTCCACCTTATTTAGAGAAAACCTTACATTCCTACGATGGCCTACAATGTCATGATCTCCCACACCCATCTTTATGGCCACATCTCTTACTGCCCTTCTCCCAGGCAAATTTGCCATTTTGCTCATTCTCAAGTGTGCCAGGCACACTCCTGCCTTAAGAGTCTGTGTTTGAGCAGTTCCCCGAACATGCTTCCCCCAGGAGTTCACTGGACTAAATACCTCATCTGCTTCAAGTATTTGCTCAAATTCAAATTCGTAACGAGGCCTATTTTACCACTTAATTCAATACGGCAACTTGCCTCTTACAGTCTCAGCCTCCCTTTCTCTATAATAATTTATGCTTCTAAAAATACATATATATATATATTATCTTCCAGCACACCCCATCATGGACTTATTTAATAAATTTATCATTTATTATCTGGGTTCTCCACTACAGTGTAAACTTCAGAAAGACAGAAATCTCTCAATATTTTGTTCCCAATGTACCCAAGTACAGACAACAGTGCCAGTCTCAATTGTTACTGCCCAAAACTTTTGGAAGCCTTTCTGTTAATGGAAATTAATAAATTGATCAAGAATGCCCACAATGAAAGCTTAAGTCAAACTGAAAGTACTAGGCAAAACAATAAGATTGGAAACAATGTTGCATGATATTTGGGGAAAAAGTTCACATATTTATAATTTGCACAATGACCTACACAGAAAACCCAACTACAGACTTTCTAACAAGAGAATTTATGTATATTGCTGTATATAAATTTAACCTGAAAACAGCGTTCTCAGAGATTAGTAAAAGAAATGGAATAAAAAGGGCAACCACACTTATAATGGCAAAATAAATAAAGAAATCTACAAATTACTTAAGATCAAAAGCAGTAGAAGTGCAAGAAAGTTATGAAGAAAATTACCATAACATTGAGAGACATTTTCACCAGGCACAGTGGCTGATGCTTGTAATCCTAGCACTTTGAGAGGTCAAGGTGGGAGAATCGCCTGATCTCAGAAGTTCAAGACCTGCCTGGGCAACATAGTGAAATCTCATCTCTACAAAAAAAAAATAGCCAAATGTGGTGGCATGCTGCTGTAGTCCCAGCTACTTGCGGGACTGAGACAGGAGGATAGCTTGAACTCAGAAGGTTGAATCTGCTGTGAGCCAAGATTGTACCCCTGGGTGACAAAGTGAGAACCTGTCTCAAGAAAGAGAAAGAAAAAAAATTGAAAGACATTGTAAAATACAGAGTAAATTAAGATAAACATTATGTTCATCAATAGAAAGTTTCAATATTGTATACCCATTTATTAACCTTTAATCAATATATACATTCACATCCCCAAAAAGATTTCAATTTCTCATTTATACTTGTTTGCAATCAACTATAAATATGTATGAAAGAACAAAGTGCTAAATGGCCAAATTTTTAAAATCAGCTTGTCTAACAAGGATTTAAGGCCAAGAATAGACAAACATACCAGTGGAAATGAACACAGAACAAAGGCACAGATCCTAGAAACAATCACACACATAAGCAGAATTTTTATATATAATAGAGAAGCTATAACAAATCAGTGGTAAAGGTTAAAATATACAATATATGTGTTAGGGTGTATGTTAGTGCATGGAAAACAATAAAAATTATCTTTCTCATACAATACCTGAACATAAAATCTGATTAAATTAAGGAGTTAAAAGTGAGAAAAAGTTACTCTGAAGATTTTAAAAGCATTTATGGAAAACTGTCTTCATAAATTCATAATAGGGAAGAATTTCTTAGAAACAAAAAGCTACAAACAACTAGGACAAATAAAGAATATGTTGACAAGTTGCATTCCATTAAAATTAAAATTTCTACAAACAAATACAGTGATAAAAACTGAAACAATAATTTAGATTGGAACCTTGTATTTGCAACACCCCAACACCACTAAAATTATGGCAAGAAAAAGAGTATTTTAAATGACTGTCATTAAATAATCAAAAGACATAAACCCTATTCTAAAAAGGGAAAATATGTTAACATACACATCAAAGACAAAAAAATATTATCGATCTCAATAGTACTTGTAGAACTGGAAATTAAAATAAAGCATAATGAAATAATATAAGACAATTTTCCACACAATAATTTGTTTTTATTTTTGTTTTAATGTTATTATTTTCCTTTTTTTAAGGTGAGTTCTTGCTCTCTTGCCCAGGCTGGAGTGCAGTGGCGTGATCATAGCTCAAGGCAGCCTCAGACTCCTGAGCTTAAGTGATCCTCCTGCCTCAGCCTCCTGAGTAGCCAGGACTACAGGCACACACCACCACACCTGGCTAGTAATTTTTATTTTTATTTTTTGTAGAGATGGAGTGTCGTTATGTTTTCCAGGCTGGTCTGGAACGCCTGACCTCAAGTGATCCTTTCACTTTGACCTTTCAAAGCACTGCGATTACAGGCATGAGCCATCACAACCAGCAATAAATTGTTTTTACATATTTAAACTAAACTTTCTACCTGCCAGAAAGCATACTAAGTGTTCAATTCTTATTAACTCTTTTAATCCTCATGACAACTCTTTGAGAAAGGTGTCATTATCATTCCCATTTTGAAGATGAAGAGTCTAATGTAAAGAGAATTTGTTGTTGGCCATGGCCACAAAGCTAGTAAGTGGCAGAGCTGGATTTGATTGCAATTCCAGCTCCAGGATGCATCTTTTATCCCCCCTGAAGTACGTGATGATTATAAGTCTTGGTGAGACTGTTGAATAGAAACTCTAATTCACTGCTGGTGGAAGTGTCATTGATACAAACAAACATTTTAGAGAAGTAATTCGTTCTGTTTAACAAAGCTGAAGATTGGAAAGTATTTAGAAACCCTCTTTCTAGGAATATATCCTCAGATATATTTCACCCATTAGCACAAAAGGCATATATAGAAGTTTTCATTGAAGTGTCATTTACAAAGGTGAAAATCATAAACACGGTAGTTATGCATCAACAGAAGAATACATTTTTTAAATGTGATATTCCAACAATAAAAAACTTCGTGGCAAGTAAACTGAATGGAATGGGTGTCTGTGATGGTGAATTTTATGTGTCAACTTTATTGGGCAATGGGTGCTCAGACATTTGGTCAAACATTATTCTGGGTGTGTCCCTGAGGATGTTTCTGGATAAGATTAATTGTTGAATCAGTAGACTGAGTTAAGCTGATTACCCTCCTTAGTGTGGGCAGGCCCCATCCAATCAGCTAAAGGCCTGAGTGGAACAAAAAGGCTGACTCTGTCAAAAGTAAGAGTGTACTCTTTCTGCCTGATGGCTTGAGCAGCAACCATCGGTCTTTTCTTACCTTCATAATAGAACTGAAGCCAGTTCTTCTTAAATCTTGGTTCTTCCAGCTTTCAGACTGGAACTTATCCCATCAGCTTTCTTGTTTCTCAGGCATTTGCACTTGGATTGGAATGGAATGACACAATTAGCTCTCCTTGGGTCCTGCTGGCCAATTAAAGACCTTGGAATTTCTCAGCCCCATAATTGCATGAGACAACTTCTTATTTAAAAAAACTATTTTTCTTTATATATGTACATGCTATTGTTTTTGTTTCTCTAGAGAACTCTAATTAATATGTTACTGATATGGATAAACCTCACCAACAAAAATTAAAAGATTGAAAATCATACATAGTAAATGATTCTATTCACATAATAATTTTGGAACATGCAAAGCTATAGTTTATGTTGTTCATATTAATCAACACAATAAATATAAAACAATTTATGATATGATAAAGTAGAGATTAAATTGCAGAGGAAAAAGAGTAGGGCCAGGAGAATTAAATATTAGTTATTAATTATAAAATGTTCTAAAATGATTATAGCAAAGATTAAGATTTTTTAGACTAATTAGCATAAATGTACAACATTTTTCTCTTTAATTATCTAAAAATGTGAAATAGTTTACAATAAGAAGTAAGCGTACAATAGTATAATTTGGAATATATTAATAAGACCATCTAATATAATAGACATATAAAGAGAATCTTATTAAATTTTAATAAAAACAATTTTAAATTTCCTAATTTATTTTTTAGCTGTGTTCACAAATTTCTCATAAAATACATATTGACAAAAGCAAATTTGATAGCAAAGACTCTCCAAATTATTAAACATTCTAAATTAACCATTTACTGAATATGTACATCTGTTAAGTTTTAGATTTTATGACAGTAATAACTGACATATATGTCAGATACATGTTAGATATATGGTTGAATACTTAATTAGATAAAAAATAGACATATATGCTTGATATGGTTTGGTTCTGTGTCCCCACTCAAATCTCACGTCAAATTGTAATTCCAGTGTTGGAAGAGGGACCTGGTGTGAGATGATTGGAACATGGGGCCAGTTTCTAATGGTTTAACACCATCCCCCTAGTGCTGCTGCTTGTTTAAAAGTGTGTAGCACCTCTGCCCCGCTCGCCTCCTCCTGCTCCAGCCAAGTAGGACATGTCAGCTTCCCCTTCACCTTCCCCCATGATTCTAAGTTTCCTGAGGCCTTCCCCGTCATACTTCCTGTACAGCCGGCAGAACCACGAGTCAATTAAACCTTTGTTCTTTATAAATTACCCAGTCTTAGATTATCTTTTTAGCAGTATGAGAATGGGCTAATCCAATCCTCAATAAAATTGCTGAAAATGTAGAATATACTAATTTAAAATGCATAAATATTTTTACACAAATAAAACTTGTTCATATCGATACAGCTTAGTCAACTACAATGGCAGATATAATATTTAAAACATCTACCTAAATAAACAATTTAAATTCCATTCAATATCCAAATGTGAGATATTTTTATACAGCTAAATATGTATTTGGGAACAAGTTTTTATGAATATTTTTACATTTCCGTATGATTCAGGCTTTCAGAGAACATTGCATAGGTTAAAGTCGTGTCAATCATGCCTTAGAAGTTAAGGATTGTGTATTACTCCAGAGAGATTTAGAGACTTCTCTCTCCAGAACCACTTGATTGCATTCCAGGGTAGAGCCCTTTTTCTACATTCCCCAGAGAAAACTTGAATACATTCCAGGATGCAGCTTTCTCTGTCATTTTCTCTAGCGTAGAAGGATATATATGCCAGTTGACCTGTATGAGTTCTAAGTCTCATTAATTGTGGAGTTGCTCTCCTGTGGTAACACCCGTGGCACACCCAGGTACATCTGGCTATCACCTTTTCACTGTGGGTATTAAGGCTTGGAGAAATAGTACAAGATGCATCTCTGACCACTGTTTAAGCTTTAACTGGTAAAGAATATATTCTTTGGACCAGGCGCAGTGGCTCACGCCTTTAATTCCAGCACTTTGGGAGGCCAAGGTGGTTGAGTCACCAGTTCAGGACATCGAGACTATCCTGATCAACATGGTAAAACCCTGTCTCTACTAAAAATACAAAAATTAGCCGGGCATGGTGGCACGTGCCTATAATCCCAGCTACTCCGGAGGCTGAGGCAGGAGAATCGCTTGAACCAGGGAGTCAGAGGTTGCAGTGAGTGGAGAGCGCGCCACTGCACTGCAGCCTGGGTGGCAGAGTGAAACTCCGTCTCAAAAAAAAAAAAAAGAATATATTCTTTCATTCAGAATCTTATGTTTTATATCACAATATAAATATTGATGTAACCTCTCAATATGCAGTGTACACTTGATTAGATGTGTGTAATTTCTATATAGTAAAATATATCTTATTTGTTTATTGAAATAGGTAGCCCATAACATGTTACTAAAGAAAATGAATCCATAAAATCTTAATAAGTATTAGTATCCTACATTAATGTATAACACAGTTTATTTTATATTTCTATTTGGTTATGACAAATAAATTATAAATAAAATACATTTGTTGCCGGTCAGTGTATTAAATGAGGCCAATAACCAGCAAGGCAAACCCATTTTCTTTATAATGTGGTGAAAGAGGGAAAATTAAACCTTCATAATATATCTTTTTAACTGGGTCACACAGGAATGTATCATACGTTTAGCAGAAAATAAGCCATTGAAGGTCTATGTTCAGATAGTGGTGAAATCAGAGGAATAAATTAGAAAGACTAACCCATTATTACAAAGGATGCACTAAAGCAGGGGATGATGAGACATAAGTAAAGAAGGTGAGAAGTTCTTAGAAAATCACAGTAAGATACTGGATTCGTGTGGAGACAGTGAAGTAGCTATGACAGCAGAAATATCAGAAATAGATATTTGGAGGAGTAGATATGGCAATTGAATAGATGTTAGGTGGTCAAAGTCTTAAAATACAGAGGCTAACAATTTTAATATATATATAAAGGAAATAATCTTGGGAGACTGAAGCAGGCGGATGATGAGGTCAGGAGTTCGAGACCAGCCTGACCAACATGGTGAAACGCCATCTCTACTAAAAGCCGGGCGCAGTGGTGCGTGCCTGCAATCCCAGCTACTGGGGGGGTTGAGACACGAGAATTGCTTGAATCCGGGAGGTGGAGGTTGTGGTGAGCCAAGATTGCGCCACTGCACTCCAGTCTGGGCAACAGAGTGAGACTCGTTTCCCTGACCCCCCACCCCCCAAAAAAGGAAATAATCATTAGCTATTCTTTCAGCCTAGATATCTAACAATTAGTCCAAACTTGTGTGATTTTACTACATATGTGTTTATATGGCAGCATACTTTTGGCAGTGCTTCACAATATTGACTACTTTGACATACTCAAAACATTTTCTTTCCTCAATCAACTCCAAAGACTTTTTTTTATATTCTTCCGAGTTTCTCTTTCCTAATCTTCTGTGCTGGATTTTCTCTTCCAGGTAACTCAAGTATTAAAGCACCTTAAAGATTTCTCTTAGATACTCTTGTCTAATCACAGTATGCATTCTCCCTTAGCAAACTCATTTAACATGCTAATAACCTGTATCTGAAATCAGGATCTGAAGCTCATAATCCTCTAGTCTACTCCAAAACTACATACACAAACTCAAAATATTATCTCCACATGCATGTCTCAAATACCATTAAATTCAACATGATGGCTGGGCGCGGTGGCTCATGCCTGTAATCCCAACACTTTGGGAGGCCAAGGCTGGCGGATCACGAGGTCAAGAGATCAAGACCATCCTGACCAACATGGTGAAACCCCGTTTCTACTAAAAACACAAAAATTAGCCGAGCCTGGTGATGCGCGCCTGTAGTCCCAGCTACTCAGGAGGCTGAGGCAGGCTTGAACCCCAGAGGTGGAGGTTGCAAGGAGCCAAGATCACACCACTGCACTCCAGCCTGGCGACAGAGCGAGACTCCGTCTAAAAAAAAGAAAAAAATAAAAATCCACATAATTAAAACTGAATTTATTACTACCTTTTTCCCACACTTGCCGTCTAATCAATCACCGATCATTTCCATCTGACAATTTCTTAAAATATTGCATTTCTCACCTTTCCCATTTCCCCCATATTAGTCCAAGTCACTATCATTTCTCTTAATAAGTAAGTCTACAATTTTCTTATTCTCTCCCAGTGTTTTTCATACATTTCAGAAACATGATTTTGAAATGTAAATTAATTCATGTAAGTTACCTTTTAAAAATCTTTTAGGCCAGGCGCGGTGGCTCAAGCCTGTAATCCCAGCACTTTGGGAGGCCGAGACGGGCAGATCACGAGGTCAGGAGATCTAGATCATCCTGGGTAACACGGTGAAACCCCCTCTCTACTAAAAACTAAAAAAAAAAAAAAAAAAAAAAAAATAGCTGGGCGTGGTGGCGGGCGCCTGTATTCCCAGCTACTCTAGAGGCTGAGGCCCGAGAATGGCCTAAACCCGGGAGGCGGAGCTTGCAGTGAGCCGAGATTGCGCCACTGCCCTCCAGCCTGGGCGACAGAGAGATACTCCATGCAAAAAAAAAAAAAAAAAAAAAAAAAAAAAAAAAAATCTTTTAATTGCTTTCTATTAAGTAAATAAAAGAAATATAAAAATCTTTCTCATCCAGAAGGTTCTGCATTTCTAAATTCTTTTTATCTGGCCAAAATTTCGCTGTGTTTTTACCAGAGGACTGAAATGAAATCTCCTACTAGATGCACCTTATCCTGTTTTATGTTTCCACACTAACATATACTTCAATTTTCTAAACACATTCAGTTGTAATTTCTAGATTAATGTTTGTCTTCATTAAACTGTAAGAACAATCACCATTTGTTCACTGTTATATCTTCCAGGTTCAACAGGGCTTGGAAAATACTAGATCTAAAAATCCTTACTTATTTAATATTGTGTGTGGTTGTTAAACCTAATAATTAGTTTAGATGCAATATATTTCTACAAATCTGCAAATGTTAATGAATAATGAGAACACCAGCCCTAAAGTTTCTTTTGGTTTTGTTTTTGTTTTTATAGTTGTATTAATGGATATGAGGGAAATAGTAACTTTATATTCAATTCTACTTGGTATATATACAGAAGAAATGAAATCAGTATTTCAAAGGGATATTTGCACTCTCATGTTTATCGGTGCCCTATATACAATAGCCAAGACATAAAAGCAATGTAAATTTCCATTAACAGATGAACTGATAAAGAAAATGTATATATACACATAATGGAATACTATTCAGCCATAAAAAGGAATGAAATTCTGTCATTTGTACCAACATGGATAAGCCTAGAGGACATTATGTCAAGTGAAATAAAACAGGCACAGAAAGACAAACATCATATGAGTTCAGTCATATGTGTAATCTAAAAAGTTGATCTCATAGAATAGTGGTTACCAAAAGGTGGAGACAGTAAGTGGGGAGAGGAGATTAGGAAGAGGTTCGTAATGGGTACAAAGTTACAGTTAAATAGGAGGAATAAGTTCTAATGTTTCATTGCATAGTACGGTAACTATAGTTAATAATACATGGTATATTTTTAAATAGAAGAGAGGATTTTACATATTTTCACCACAAATAAATGATAAATGTTTGAGGTGATAATATGCTAATTACCTAATTTGATCATTATACATTGCATACATGCATCAGAACATTACACCATACCCCAAAAATATGTACCATCGTTATATGTACACTGTTTCATTATTTCTTACACTAGGATAAATTGGTGTTTACACTACTTTGAACCAAGGAAAACTGAGTTAAAAGAAGTTGCTTAGCCAATAAGTTTCCTAGATCAGACTCTGGCAGATAATAAAGTGTGAATCAGGATAAATAAAGAAGGGTTTGAATAATACTTACCAAGGCATTGTAGTCTCAAGTGTCCCTAAGCAGGGAAGGCTGATGAACATTTTTCAGGCACCATTAATAATTCTATCATATGCTTGTACATTCAGAGGCTAGAGCAATTCAGTGATTTACCACACCCACCACTAATCTTTCATTTCAAATGCTATTTACTCTGAGGAGAATATTAATTAAATCAGTTATATAGAGATATAGTCTCATCAAGTGCAAAAGCAAACACTTGAAGTACTCTTATCAAGACTGATATTAATATTAGGTTCATCTACAAAATCCCCTGAGTGTCTGAAAAACACATACTTTAGGTTTTGAAAAATATTTGGTTCCAACATTTCAATTTATTCAAGTATTTTGTTTCATTTCCATAATCTGTTTTTGTGCACTGCGTTTTCATTTTAAAAAATGGGAGTGAGTTGAAATTAATTGCTTGGTTGCATGAGCCTTAATAATTACAAAATTCTCACATGGTTTATAAAGCACACTCCATTTCAAGAGATGCTTCTGAGTAAGAAAAACTGAGTTAAAATGTGGTTTTATGTATGAATGCCCCTTTGGTGAAAAAATAGTCTACTGAACTTTTAGATGGAATTATTTAAAAGTTTTATATTTTTCTATTACAATATCCTAGATATTGTTTACTTTCAATCTTCCTCTAATGCTCCAACAATCACAGAGGGCATATTGAATAGTCTCCAGGAGGTATAGTTTTCTACAAATTTCTCCATGCCACGTATTTTCTAAGAACCTTAAAAACATGTATCTATGGGCTTCAAATCTCTCATGCCTGTCACTTTTACCACTTGGTCTCTTTTGGTTCCTAAACCTCCAGGTTACCTCTTGCCACTAGTAACTGGCTTCTGGACGTTCCTTTTACTCACACAATTTAAGTATTAATAACGTGTCCCTTTTTTCATTCCTCAAAGCTTGTCTTACAATAAGCCATTATATTTTTGGACTATTTTTACTGAAGGGACAAGAAAAACGCAGCAGAGAGAATAGCTGATGTCCTTGCCTAGCTGTCAGTGCACAAAAAGGAGGAAAGTCATCTCAGCTTCCACCAAAGTTATCTCCCCACTTTAGTTATCTCACAAAGTTATCTGTGACAAGGTGTCACAGCACAACTCTAGTTCCATCTTACAGGGAAAAAGAAATGATCTCCGCTCCCACCCAAGACTTCACCATTTCTTATTCCAGAATTTAATCCTTCTCAGGTGAGACACTTTGTAAACATTTTCTGGAAAAATTCCTGTCTCCACCTAAAAAAGAGGATCTGGGAATCAAGACCACAATACTACTTTACAGTAGTTTCTGTACTTGACTTTTAAAACATTAAAGAGCATTGCGCATGGCACACCAATAGAGCAGCACCCGTTGACTCATGATGTCCTTAATCCAGGTTGGCAAGCATTCTTCTAAAATAGGGTGAAGTCACTATCGGTTTTATACATTCTTCTTGAGGTGATCTGTCCTTCCAACAAATATAAGTAAATGTATGAATGTAAAGAATAACATCTCCCAAGAACAAATAATAGTTTTCAGTCATGGGATAACATAAACCCAAATTCAAGAAAAAAAATAGTTTCTCTCTCTCACTAGCAATGCACATTTGCATAAGATAAACCTAACTTCTATCATTAAACAGGAGACATCTTGCTTGGAAGCAGCTGCATTTTAATTACCTTTCTTTTTCAGGGTTACTCTATAAAGAGAGGGTAGATATTTGCTTTATACATGCGTGAAAGAAAGTGCAAATCAGCAGTCAGCTTCCCAGCCAATGTAAACAAACACAAAGTCCAATTTCTACCCCTGATCACAAAAACTCCAAGCAAACCCCAAAATAGCAGTTTTCAAGTTTTCACATTTAAAAACTAAATCTTCATTACACACACACACACACCCCCCCCAACACACACACACACCGCCCACACCACACACTTCCAAAAACCCAATAGTCAGTAACTCCCTTTGCTTATTACTTGAAGAACGCTGACATACCATAAACTTCCTGTAACTTCTATTACTTTCCTTCCTGGTCACCTGTAATTAACCTTCTTCTTCTTAAATCTTGTAAATCATTAGGCAATTAATCATGCACTGCTTTGGAAAATCTTTTCTATTGTTTTTTTCAGTATTGCTTTTAATCGCACATTTTTGTCTTATCTTTCCACCTCCGTTTTATGCTTGGAGGGTACAATTGTGGAGAGGAGAGGCAGATTTGTTTCTCAAATTTGTTTTCACTGTTTCTCTGTACCCAATAGGTGACCATGAAATATATGTTAAACCTAGTCTATGCACATGTTCAGAATAATCTGGTCTCTTGTCTTTTATTAACCCATCATACCATCTATAAATTAAAGTTATTTTGGTACCACTGCAGGTTAAATATGCTGGCTCAGGCAATACTCTCATCCTACCTCCTAAATTAGAAATGACCCCAAATTTTAATCATTCTCTCTTCATTCTTGCTAGGCTAATTGTTTAATAGTTTGTCTAAAACTTTACCTGAGCAAAATCTGGGAAACTATACCTCTTTCTCCAATTCCTGTGTCTCCTTTAGCTTAGGATTCACCTGGAACATTCTAAGGGCTGACTAATAATTTCCCATCCTATATCCAATGAACATAACTACTCACCCGAGTATTTCTACTATCCCCATAAACATATTGCTGCAAAAAACATTGATTTTGTCACCCTCTTCATTAACATATTCCAATATTTTCCTATTATAATCTTAGCTTATCATCAAAGATCTTTTCATCTGATTTCATTTTTCCTCTTCAGTCTCATACTGACCAAATTATATTATACACACTACATCCTGCCATACTGAAATTGTTGCTTCATCTTGGATATACCACTTACCATGTACATGTATATATTTTGACATAAACAAAAGCACGTCAGCACATTCTATCTGCAAAGCATATTTGTCCTTCAAAACACAAGTCAAATATCACCTCTGCTATAAATTTGTTCAAATCTTTTCCAGGTAAAATTATTAACAGCTCTCTAATTTGTATTTTTACAGCACTTTGTTTACATCTGTCATGATATTTTTAGTGTTTATTGTTTGTGATTTGCTTTTATGTATGGCTGTTTTTCCTTGTTCTTCAAAGGAAATAACTACTTATTTATACCCCAAATATAGCATGGCAGAAAAAAAGTGCAAACTTACAAGGTATAAAGATGTAAGTTAAAATTCTAAATGTGTCATTGGATTCAATCTGAAACTCAACTTTGATCAACTGTAGACAAATCATTCCACCTCTCCTCCAATGCAATCATAGTGCAGGGCTTACAACATTTATCTAATTGAGTGGTCATAAATATCAGTGGATTTTATATCTGTATATGGAAGGCTTTTTTTTTTTCTTTTACAGAGTTTCGCTCTGTCACCAAGGTTGGAGTGCAGTGGTGCAATCTCAGCTCACTGCAACTTCTGCCTCCTGGATTCAAGTGATTCTCCTGCCTCAGCCTCCCAAGTAACTGGGATTACAGGCATGCACCACCACGCCTAGCTTTTTTTTTTTTTTTTTTTTTTTTTTTGTATTTTTAGTGGAGACGGGGTTTCATCATGTTGGCCAGGGTGGTCTCGATCTTCTGACCTCATGATCTTCCCACCTCAGCCTCCCAAAGTGCTGGGATTAGAGGTGTGAGGGAAGGGTCTCTTTAAATGAAAATTTTTATTATATCATTTTGGAAAATAGTTGAGTAAATGAATTCTTTAACTTTAGTATTTTCATAAATTGTCTGTGTGATTTAGCTTTTGGCCAATGAGTCTGCATCCACTAATGACAAGTCAAGAAAAAGAAATATAAAACTAGTTCTGCTTAGATGTAAAAAGCTGTAAAGAGTATTGCTCCCATCCCAACAAATAAAAAGAGTAGGAAAAACACACAATCACAGTTTTTCCACACCTATCAGAGAGCAGATAGGTGTAAAAATGGCGCCCAAGTAACTAAGTAAATTCCAAAGAAAGACAAACCTCTCCATGGAGAAACAAGGTGTAAAAACACCTTGCAGATAAGAAAAAATAGCCAAAATCTTATTGAACTGCCAAAGTCCAAGTGTAGGCAAGTGCGCTTGAATTAGTTGATTCCTAGCTATCAAGGGAGTCTCCACACATTTGCAAAATCTTTCTCATAGCTGTCTGCCGGTTGAGACAAGAAAGATCGGAAGCAGGACATGAGTGCAGAGTTATGCATTTGGGAGCTGATATTTGGGATCTGGGAAGAAACAATAATTAAATACTGCACATATCTGTGGACCTTTATCTGCTATGAAATGAAAGCCTAAGTCGTCTAATATAAAGGCAGCAAAGTCTGTCATACCCAGTACACAGGCAAAGAGCCTGTGGCTAGGGAAATAACAGAAGAACAAACTCTACTTCAAAAAAGAACAGGGAACCACCTTGGGCCTAAGTTCCTATATTGACCCCAAAGAGTAGTCTCTCATTGCTAACTGAGGGAAAGAAAACTTCCAATAAAACAAACAAGAGAAGAGGAGCTAGAATGCTGACAAATCCAGAAATTCAACCGAAACTCTACAAACAACTCAAAAGCAACGCAAAGTAAAGACATTTGAAGCAACTGAAAATAGTAATAGTAATAATAAAACCCACATTCAGCTCAACTCCCAAACAGAGGGACTCAGACCTATACTTCACTAACAACTTGAAGAAGAGGCACAAGTTTTCAAGGCATAAAAAGCATTGACAGTCTTTTACTCTTTTTTTTTTTTTTTTTTTTTTGAGACGGAGTCTCACTCTGTCGCCCGGGCTGGAGTGCAGTGGCGCGATCTCAGCTCACAACAAACTCCGCCTCCCGGGTTCACGCCATTCTCCTGCCTCAGCTTTCCGAGTAGCTGAGACTACAGGCGCCCGCCACCACGTCCGGCTAATTTTTTGTACTTTTTAGTAGAGACGGGTTTTCACCGTGTTAGCCAGGATGGTCTAGATCTCCTGACCTCGTGATCTGCCTGCCTCAGCCTCCCAAAGTGCTGGGATTACAGGGGTGAGCCACCGTGCCCGGCCTACTCTTTTACTCTTCTACAATAATGTCTTGGCAAGGTGGAGCAAGGTGGCAGAGTAGAAGCCTACACCATTGGTCTCCCCAGCTGAAAAAGCAAATTTTAACAATTATCTCCACACAGAAAGGCACCGTCACGAGAACCAAAAATCAGATGAGCAATCACACTACCTGGTTATAACTTCATATGGTGGAAAGAGGCATTGAGGAGGGCAGGAGAGAATCTTGAATTGCAGAATTCATCCCTTCCGCGTCCCCCAGCAGCATCCGTGCAGGATGCAGAGAGAGAATCTGAGCACTTTGCAGAGGGGCAGAGAGCAGCAACTGAAGGACTTTACGGTTGAACTTGGTGCCCTGTCACAGCAGAGAATAAAACTGAGCTACGATCAGCCAACGCCCATGAACTGCAAGAGTATTTTGAGCAGCCCAAGCCAGGGGGAAATTGCCCATCTCAGCAGTCGTAATTTGAGTTTCTTGGCAGGCTTCAGGCTGAAGTGCTCTGGGGTCCTAGGTAAACTTGAAGGCAGCCTAGGACAAAGGACTGCAATTCCTAAGCAACTCCTTGTGTTAGGCTGGGCTGACAGCCAGTGAACTAGGATGGCACATGACCCAGGCAAAGAAGATTATGTCCTGCATCATGGGTACAGCTCAGCCACAGTAGGATAAGGCACTGGGCAGAGTTGCAAGGCTCCCACTCCAGGCCCTGGCTCCTGGGCAATATTTCTAGACACACCATGGGCAGAAAAGTAACCTGCTGCCTTAAGGAGAAAACCTCAGTCCTGGCAGGATTAATTTCATCTGCTGACTAAAGAGCCCTTGAGCCCTAAACAACCCCCAGTGATACCCAGGGAGTTACTCTGTGGGCCTTGGTCTCTGAGATGTGCTAGCTTCAGGGCAGACCCAGCACATTCTCAGCTGTGCTGTCTATGGTGAAAGACTCTTCTTGTTTGAGAAAACCAGAAGTAAAAGAGAAGGGGAATTTGTCTTGCACCCTATGTACCAGATTGGCCACAGGTGGGTAAAGCAAGAAGCAGGCTCTTGGGGTCCATATGTCCAGAGACCCAGGCTCTTGGACAGCATTTCAAGACCTGGCCTGAGCTAGAGGGGAGCCCACAGCCCTGAAGGGTGAGTCCGAAGTCTAGTAGCATTCACCACAAGCTGGCAGAAGAGCCCTTGCACTTTAAGTGATCATTGGCAGTTACTGTCAGAAATCCTGTGGATCGGTGAATGAGATATCCACAGGGCAGAGCTCCCCTGCCTGTGGAAAGAGGAAGGAAGAGTGGAAAGGACTTAGTATTTTGTTCGAATGCCAGTTTAGCCATGGTAAAATAGAACATCAAGAAAAATGCTAAGATTTTTTACTCCAATTCCTATTTCCTAGACAGCATCTCTGTATATGTACAGGGCCTGGGGGAACTCATCACCCTGAAGTGAAGGGCCTTGGGCCGGGACCGGGGATGTGCTGACTTCAGGTTTGACCCAGCCAAACCTGGGTCCTAGTGGTGGTGGCCACAGGGGTGCTTGCATTACCACACTCCCACTTCCAGGTGGCTCAGCACAGAAAGACTCTGTATGGTTGGGAGAAAGTCAGGGAAAAGAACAAGAGTCTCTGTCTGGTAACCAGGCAATTCTTCAAGATCTTATCCAAGACCACCAAGGTGGTACCTCTTCAAGTTGCAAAACTACAGCAGTTTGGACTTGGAATTCAAGTCCCTTCAAATACCTGGAAAGCCTTCCCAAGAAAGATAAGCACAAACAAGCCCAGACCATGGAAACTGAAATAATTACCTAATTCTTCAATGCCCAGACACTGAAGAACACCTGCAAGTATCAACACCATCCAATAAAACATGTCCTCACCAAACAAACTAAATAAGGCACTAGGAATCAATCCTGGAGAAACAAGGACAGGATATAGAACCTTTCAGACACCAAATTCAAAATAACTGGTTTGGGGAAACTCAGAGAAATTCAACATAACACAGAGAAGGAATTCAGAATTATGTCAGACATACTTAACAAAAAAAAATTGAAATAATTTAGAAGAATCAAGCAAACATTGTAGAGACAAAAAGAGATGTTACAACGGATACTGCAGAAATTCAAAGAATCATTAGTGGCTACTACGAAAAACACATGTCAATTAATTGGAAAATCTAGAAGAAATAGATGCATTTCTAAACAAATACAATCTACCAAGATTGAACCATGAATATCTCCAAAATCTGAACAGAACACAAACAAATAACAAGATCAAATTCGTAATTAAGTCTCCCAGTAAAGAAACAACTGAGACCTGACAGTTTCACTGCTGAATTCTGTGAAACATTTAAAGAAGAATTAACACCAATCCTATTCAAACTCTTCTGAAAAGCAGAGAGAAAGCGAATATTTCCAAACTCGTTCAATGAAACCAGTATTACCCTCATACCTAAACTAAACAATGACACAACAAAAAAGAAAACTACAGACCAATATCTCTGATCAACATTGATGCAAAAATCCTCAACAAAATACTAGCAAACCAAATTCAACAATACATTAAAGAACATCATTCATCATGACCAAGTAGGATTTCTCTCAAGGATGCAGGGATGGTTCAACATATGCAAATCAATCAATGTGATCCATCATATCAACAGAATGAAGTACAAAGAACATATGATCATTTTAATTGATGCTGAAAAAGTACTTAATGAGTTCAACATCCCTTCATGTTTAAAATCTTCAAAAAACTGGATATAGAAGGAATATACTTCAACATAATAAAAGCCATATATAATAGACCCACAGCTAGTATCATACCGAACGGGAGAAAAGTAAAAGTCTTTCCTTTTAGATCTTGAATGCAACAAGGATACCCACTTTCACTACTGTCACTCAACATGGTAATGGAAATATTAGCTCGAGCAACAAGATAGGAGAAAGAAATAAAGGGCATCCAGCTTGGAAAGGAGAAAGTCAAGTTATTCTTATTTGCAGATGGTACAATCTTAAATTTGAAGAACCTAAAGAATCCATCAAAACACTATTAGAATTGATAAATTCAGTAAATTCATGGGATACAAAATCAACATACGAAAATCGGTAGCATTTCTATATGCCAAACGTAAACAATCTGAACAAGAAATTTAAAAACCAATCCCATTTACAAAAGTCACACACACACACAAATAAAATACTTAGGAGTTAACTTAAGCAAAGAAGTGAAATATCTCTATAAACAAAAAGTGAAATACCTGTTTATAATGAAAACTATAAAACAACAATGAAAGAAATTGAAGAAAACACAAAAAAGAAAAAGGTATTCCATGTTAATGAACTGGAAGAATCAATATTGTTAGAATGTTCATACCACAAAAAGCAATCTACACATTCAATGCAATTCTTATTAAAATATCAATGACATCCTTCACAGAAATGGAAAACACAATCCTAAAATTTATGTGGAACCAGATCTAGACTTGCCAAGCCTGTCGTGAGGAAAAGGAACAAAACTGAAGGAATTACATTATCTGTCTTCAAATTATTCTACAGAGCTATAATAACCAAAACAACATAATACTTGAATAGAAGCAGACATATAGACCAATGGAACAGAATAAAAACGTGGAACAAATCCACACACCTACAGTGAACTCAAATTTAAAATAGCTGGTTTGGGGAAACTCAAAGAAATTCAACATAACACAGAGAAGGAATTCAGAATTATGTCAGACATATTTAACAAAAAAATTGACAAAGGTGTTGAGAACATACACTAGGAAATACCTCTTCAATAAATGGTGCTGGGAAAACTGGATATTAATATGCAGAAGAATGAAAATAGGTCCCTGTCTATTACTGTATATAAAAAAAAACACAATATGTATTAAAGACTTAAATATAAGACCTTAATCTATGAAACTACTAGAAGAAAGCATTCGGGAAACTCTTCAGGGCATTTAATTGGGCAAAGCCTTTTAGAGTAATACTCACTAGCACAGGCAACCAAAGCAAAACTGGACAAATGGAATCACGTCAAATTTGAAACTTCTGCACAGCAAAGGAAAAAATCGACAAAGTAAAGAGCCAACCCAAAGAATGGGAGAAAATGTTTGCAATCTACCCATCTGACAAGGGAGTAATAATGAGAATATATGTGGAGCTCAAACAACTCTATAGGAAAAAAATTAAAAATGAGTAAAATACTTGAATAGACATTTCCCAAAAAAAGACATACAAATGGCAAACAGGTGTATGAAAACGTGATCAACATTATTGATCATTATATAAATGCAAATCAAAACTGCAATCATATTATCTCATCCCAGTTGAAATAGCTTATATCCAAAAGACAAGCAATAACAACTGCTGCTGAGAATGTGGAGAAAACGGAACCCTCATATGCTGTTGGTGAGAATATAAGTTAGTACAAACACTACGGTGAATGATTTGGAGGTTTCTCAAATAATGAAAAACTGAGCTACCATGTGATCCAGCAATGCCACTGCTGGGAGTATACTAAAAGAAAGGAAATCAGCATATCAAAGAGATATCTGTGCTCTCATGTTTGTTGCAGCACTATTCGCAATCACGAAGATTTGAAAGCAACCTAAATTTCCATCAACTGATGAATAGATAAAGGAAATGTGGCATGTATACGTGGTGGAGTACTATTCAGGCGTAAAAAATAATGAGATTCTGTCATTTGCAACCACATGGAAGGAACTGGAGGTCATTATGTGAAATGAAATAGGTGAAGCACAGAAAGACAAACATCACAGGTGCTCATTTATTTGTAGGATCTAAAAATCAAAACAATTGAACTCATGGAGATAGAAAATAGAAGGATGTTTACTAAAGGGTGGGAAAGGTAATGGAGGGACAAAAGAAAGTGGGGATGTTTAAGAGTACAAAAAAATTGTAAGAAAAAATGAATAGTATTTGACAGTGCAGGTGGGGGACTTAAGTCCATAATAATTGTATGTTTTAAAATAACTAAGAGAATATAATTGGATTGTATGTAATACAAAAGATACATGCTAGAGAAAATAGATACCCAATTTTCTAATAGGTGATTATTATGTATTGCATACATAGAGCGAAATATTTCATGTATCTGACAAATATACACACCTACTATGTACCTGCAGAAACTAAAAATTATTGTAAAGAATAATGTCTGACTTTCAGTCATAGATTTCAAGATATTAAAATATAAATAAGGAAAAACAAAGCAACAGAAAACCTCAAATATATAGATATATTTTATATTATATATATAAAATATTATGTTTTAATGAATTATTTTATATATACATAAAATAAGCTGCACCACAATAAGAGATGGCCCTATGTCATAACTATCCAATGAAAACTTTAAAATAATTATGATTAATATATTTTTCTTTCAATGTAGTGAGGAAAACAAAAAAGAACATAAATGAACAGATAGAGAGCTCCAACAGAGATGAAAACTACACGAAAGATTCAAGTATTATACAAATATAGGAAAAAAATTTTGTGAAGACACACAGGAGAAAAATTCAGTTGGCAGGCTCATAAGTAGATTCAAAATAGTTAATTAAATAAGTCGTAAACATAAAGATAGGTCAATGGAAATTAGCTGACCTGAAACACAAAGAGAGAAAAGATAGGGAAAGGAGCAAAAATATTAAATAATTGCATAAGTAGTAAGCTTAAAGATAGATTAACGGAAATTTTCTAAACTGAAACACCAAGGGAGAAAAGATAGGGAAAAGGGCAAAGAGATTATCCAGAAGCTGTGCAAAATTTTAAATGGTCTAAAATGTGTTATTTGAGTTCTAGAAAAAGCAGGAAGAGAACATAGCAGAACATAGAAGAGAACATAGCAGAGAACAAGTAATTTGTGGTAGAGAACTTTCAAAAATAATGAAAGACATAAATACATATTTAACAATCCCAATCAGGATAAACTCTCTCTTTCTCTCTCTCTCTCTCTCTCTCTCTCTCTCTCACACACACACACACACACACACACACACACACACACACACTTTGTGTAAAATCTGAATAGCAAACAGTAGTGGGTGGAGATAGAGAGCATGTACATTATGTATAAAAGACCAAATATCTGAATTACAGCAGACATTTTGCCAGGAATTATGCAAGCTAGAAAATACCTCCAGAGTGGTAAAAGTAAAAGCCTGTCATTTCAGAACCTTACACCCAATAAAAATGTTTCAAAAATGAAAGGTTTTTTTTTGTTTTTGTTTTTGTTTTGAGACAGAATCTTGCTTTGTCAGCCAGGCTGGAGTGCAGTGGCACGATCTCGACTCACTGCAAGCTCTGTCTCTCAGGCTCAAGCGATCCTCCTGCCTCAGCCTCCTGAGTAGCTGGGCTTACAGGCATGTGCCACCATGCCTGGCTAATTTTTATATTTTTAGTAGAGATGGGTTTTCACCATGTTGGCCACGCTGGTCTCGAACTTTTGACCCCAGGTATTAGGCCCGCCTTGGCTTCCCAAAGTGCTAGGATTACAGATGTGAGCCACCATGCCTAGCCAAGTAAAGACTTTTATAGATCAACAAAAGCTGGGAGTTCGTTGCCAGAAGACTTATGATATGGGCAATGTTAACGGAAGTTCTTCACACAGAAGAAAAGTGGTACCAAGCAGAAACTAGTTTGCGCTCCAGACATAATAAAAAATAAAAATCAGTTTTTAAAATACTTTTTTCCTTATTTTTAGTCACATTGAGTTACTTTATAGTCAAAGGGATAATTAATACAAATATAGGGCTTCTTATATTCAGAAATAAAATGTGTAACAATACAAAGATTGTAAGAAAGGAAATGAAAATTTTGTAATTTCTTTTTTTTTTTTTTTTTTTTTTTTTGAGACAGAGTTTGGCTCCTCAACCAGGCTGGAGTGCAGTGGCGCAAGCTTTGCCTCCCGGGTTCACACCATTCTCCTGACTCAGCCTCCCAAGTAGCTGGGACTACAGGTGCCCGCCACCACACCCAGCAGATTGTTTTGTATTTTTAGTAGAGATGGGGTTTCACTGTGTTAGTCAGGATGATCTCAATCTCCTGACCTCGTGATCTGCCTTCCTCAACCTCCCAAAGTGCTGGGATTACAGGCGTGAGCCACCATGACTGGCCGAAAATTTTGTAATTTCTTACAATATATATTTGAATTAGAATCAGATTATTGGAAAGTTTGTTTTGATTTACGAAAGACCTATATTGCTAGTCCTAGGAAATTGCAAACATTTATAAAAAGATATACCATTGAGTAAAGTAATCATAAAAAATTCACAATTAGTTTGAAAGCAGGAAGAAAAATTAGAAAACTGGATAAAGAAAAGGAAGAGAAACAGAAGGTAAATAGGAAATGGTAGATTTTAATTCAACTGTGTATATTGTTACATTGAATGTAATAAACACAAATAAAAGTTAGAGATTGTCAAATTGCACTAAAAACAAAAACCAACTAAATCCTGCCTACAAGAAATCCACTATAAATATAAAAATATACACAAGTTAAAAGTAAGGTGATTTCTAAAATAAAATATTGGAAAACTACACCATGCAATCTATTTTAAAAAGAGAAATGAATATATTAATGTCCAAAACATGCTAATTAAACTTGTATAAGAACAAGGATAAGTAACTTGTTTGAGAAGAAAGATAAGGAGGAATGTTACTTAATGATAAAGGGACCAATTCATGAAGAAGACATAAAAATTCTATATATGAATTAATGAATGAATGAGTCAAAAAAGAGACCTTAAAAATGCATAAAGTAAGACAGAATTGAGAGAATAGAGAATTACACAATTAAAGACACTAATAGTTCTCTTCCACTAGTTGATAGTACAAATAAATAGAAAATCACTAAGTATGTAAAAGATGTAAGCAACACTATAACTAATTTGTCAAAAAATTTACAAGAGAATGACACTAAATAAACCAATAGTAGAGATAAAATCAAGTAATAAAAAATACTAACTCAAAAGAAATGAAGTAAAAATAAAAAGGACAGAGATAAGACAAATATAAAATGAATAACCAGATGGTATTTTAAAATACAGCTATATTACTAATATTACCAATTTGTGTAAAAACTTAAAATAAAAAACAGAGTTTATCAAATTAGGTTTTTTCAAAGCCAGCCTTTCTGTTTGCTGTCTACATAAAACTCAACTTTAAATATAATGACATACATAGACTAAAATTAAAAGGATAGGAAAAGATAACCAAGCAAAAGCTTTGACAGCAAGAGTTGCTATATTAATAAGAAAATAAATTTTAGAACAAAGAATGTTATCAGAATATAAAAGGAAACTACATAATGATTTCCGTAGGGGGTCAGTTCATCAAGAAAATGTAACAGTCCTTACCATTCATGCATCTAAATGCATAAAGCAAAAATGTATAGAACTGGAAAAGTGTATAGACAAATGCAGAATCATATATTAACACTTTTACCTCAGTATTCGTTACAATAGAAAGACAAAAATATCTTATTAAAAGATGGTAGATTTAACTATACTACCACCCAACTTAATCTAATGATAATTGTGTAACATTCCCATCAAAAAACAGAAAAATACATGAGTACAAGTAAAAATGAACCTTTACCAAGATAGAACATCTTCAGAGTCATAAATATAAATCCTCCACCAATGTAAAAAAAAAAAATACTGGAAATAATACAAAGTATGTTCTTTAAGCATATCATAATTAAGCTTGGAGTCAATAACAGATATCTAGAAAATCTTCAAATATTTAAAAATTTAAAAATGCTAATGTACTAACGAGTGAAAAAGAAAATCACAAGGAAATATTAATATTAAAATAAATGAACTGAATGAAAGAAAAGTAAAACATTTGTGTGAAGCAACTAAAGTAGAGCTTAGAGAAAACTTTGTAACATTAAATGCTTACATTAGGAAAGAAAAACTTATCAAATTAATGATCTAAGATTTTATCATGGGAAAATTTGAAAGAGGAAAAAATTAAACACAAAGCAAGTATTTATATGGGAATAACAAAAATAATAATGTAAATCAATAAATTCAAAATGGCTAGTAGAGGAAACAAATTCATATAAAACATGGATCTTTGTAAAGCTCACTAAAATTGGTAAACTATTGAAAGGACCATCTAACAGCAACAAAACAGAGAGTAGACAGACATAAATTATCAATATTGGGAATGAAAGAGGAGCATAACTGTAGATTTTAAAGATTGCCTAATATAATAAGCAATTTTTATATTAAAAATTAAGAATGCAGAAAAAATGAAAATAACCCCTTTAAAGACAAAATGTTATGCCAAGCTCCATCAAGATGTAATAGGAATTGTGAATAATCTTACACCAATTAAAGTAATTAAATTTGTATTCAAAAACTTTCCCAGGATTAAAACTCCAGGCCTAAACACTTAAAGTAGCAATACTACCATGTTTCCCATAGATTGGGAACACTCACTATCTCACTGAAAATTCTAGCCAGGACAATAAGATAAGAAAAATAAATAGAATTCACAGAGATTGCAAAAAAATAAAAATAAACTTGCCTCCATTGGAAAATATGATTGTCTACAAAGAATATTCCAAAGATACTATGAAAAATATTACTAGAACTAATAAATGAGTGTTGCAAAATTATAGGATAGAAAATTTCTCCATGAAATTCAATTGTATTTTTAAACTATCAATGAACAAACAAAAATTAAAATAATTGTATGAAGTACCATTTAAAATAACACAAACCTATGAAATGTTTAGAAATAAATCTACCCAATTATTTGCAAGATTTGTATTCTGAAATATAAAAAAAGTTGATGAGATCAAGCAAAATATTTAAATAAATGAAGAGACATACCATGTTCATAGATAACTGTATATTTTTAAGATGTCATTTGTCCCCAAATGGATTTAGAGAGTCAATATAATTCCAGTAGAAAACAAAGCGGGCTTATTTCATTTTCTTTCATTTAATTAACAAGCAGATTCTAAAATTTATGTAGAAAAGCAAAGAGTGTAGCATAAACAAAACAATTTTGAAAACTTAAAACTAACTTGAAGGTCTATACTTTCTGACTCAAAACACATTGTGAAGCTAAAGTAATCAAGGTCAGAGGCTGATGCAGAAGACCACTTGAGGCCAAGAGTTTGAGATCAGCATAGGCAATATAGCAAGACTTTGTCTTCAAACAAAATTTAAAAATTAATTAAAATTTTTAATTTAAATTACATTCCTTTAGTCCTGGCTACTCAGGAGGCTGAGGGTGGAGAACTGCTTGAGCCCAAGTGCTTGAGACTCTGGTGACTATGATCATGCTACTGCACTCCAGTCTGGAAAAAGGGGTGAAATCTTGTCTCCTAAATAAAAAAAGTAAAATAACCAGTAAGTGTAGTATTGACAAATAGATAAATATGAAGGTCAATGAAACAAAATAGAGATTCAGGAAATAACTCAAATGTATGGGACAATTTATTCTAAAAAAGGTGTAAAGGTAGTTCAATTAAAAAAATAAAGATAATTTGAGCAATAGTGCAAGAAAGTATGGACCCTGCCAGGAGAGTGACATTAAATTTCTAGCCTCCAAAACTGTGAGAAAATATATTTCCATAGTTTAATCTACATTGTTTATGATATTTTTGAGAGCAGCCTGTGCTGCCTAATACAACAAGCAAATAAGTTAACCTTTATTTTCTATCCTGCAGCATATACAAAATACACAAGTAGATCATTGATCTAAATGTAAAATTCAAAATTAATAATGTCTCCAAAAACATACGAGAAAATATTTGTGACCACAGATTAGGAAAGATTTTTAGATATCACACTAAAACAAAACCAACATAAGAAAGATTTGAAACACTGAACTTCATCAAAATTAAAACTATTGATTTTTGGCCGGGTGCGGTGGCTCAAGCCTGTAATCCCAGCACTTTGGGAGGCCGAGACGGGCGGATCACGAGGTCAGGAGATCGAGACCATCCTGGCGAACACGGTGAAACCCCGTCTCTACTAAAAAAAATACAAAAAACTAGCCGGGCGAGGTGGCGGGCGCCTGTAGTCCCAGCTACACAGGAGGCTGAGGCAGGAGAATGGCGTAAACCCGGGAGGCGGAGCTTGCAGTGAGCTGAGATCTGGCCACTGCGCTCCAGCCCCGGCGACAGAGCGAGACTCCGTCTCAAAAAAAAAAAAAAAAAAAAAAAAAACTATTGATTTTTAAATTTTTACATTTATTAATTTATTTATTGAGATTGGATCTCACTCTGTCACCCAGACTGGAGTGCAGCCTCAATCTCCAAGAATTAAGTGATCCTCCTATGTCAGCCCAGCTAATTGTGTTTGTTTGTTTGTTTATTTTGTAGAGATGGGGTCCTACTATGTTTCCCAGGTTGATCTCACACTTTTGGACTCAAGCGATCTTTCCACCTAGACCCCTCAAAGTGCTAGTATTACAGATGCGAGACACAGTGCCCAGCCAAAACAACAGTTGTTTCTTAAAAGACACTATTATGCATATAAAAACTGAAGCCACAGATTGTGAGAATATATTTACAAATTGTGTATTTGATAAAGTACTGGTGTTTAGGATATAAAAAGAATACTCAAAACTTAATAACAAATTCCCCCTAAATCCAAAAAATGGACAAAAAATTTACACACTTGACCAAAGCAAATATTCAAATTATCACCAAAAGATTTTCAACAGAACTAGTTATCAGAGAAATTCAAATAAGTTGTAACCACCATAAGATGTCACAAATGGACAAAACCTAAAACCTGAGAATACAAAGTACTGATGAAAATATTGCACTAACTTGAACTCTCATACATTGCTGGAATGCGAAATTGTATAATCACTTTGGAAAACGATTTGGCAATTTCTTATAAAATTAAACATATATTTACCAGGCAACCCAGCAACTCACTACCAGATGTTTGTCCAAGAGAAAATGAAGATGTATATGTACACAAAAACCTGTATCTAAAAATTTATAGCAATTGTATTAGGCAGCACAGGCTGCTCTCAAAAATATCATAAACAATGTAGATTAAACTATGGAAATATATTTTCTCACAGTTTTGGAGGCTAGAAATTCAATGTCAATCTCCTGGCAGAGTTAGTTTCTGGTAAGGGCTCTTTTCCTGGCTTGCAGAGAGCCACTGTCTATGTCCTGACATGGCCTTTTGCTGGCATATGCACATGCAGGTGGGGGAAGTTATCCGATATCTCTTCTCCAAAGGAAACAAATTCTATTGCATCGGGGATCCTCTTATGACCTTTTTGAATCTTAATTACTACCTCGTATGACTCATCCGCAAACACAGCCACACTGAGAGTTAGGTCTTCAACATATGTTTTGGGATGACATAAACATTCAGTGCATAACATTACACCTCTGCTTACCCCAAAATTTATACCTTTTCAAATGCAAACTACGTTTTCTCCATTCTAACAGCTGCAAGAGTCTTAACTCATTCTAGCATCAACTCTAAAGTTGCATGTCAAGTCTTATCTAGATATCATTTAAATCAGATGTGGGTGAGACTGAACGTAATAACTCATCCAGAGGTAGAGTTTTTCCCCAGCCATAAACTTTTGAAAACAGACAAGTACGTGCTTCCAAAATGTCATTTAGGACCTTTTGGTAGTAGTGTCATATCCATAAATCTGCATGGTGGCCCCACCCCTTCAGTTCAGAGGGGTAGCCCAGGACCAGTATTTCCCTATGACAGCCCCATCCACATGGCTCTCTTTAGTGGTTGTCTAGTTTGCTGAAAATGAGGTGGATGACCTAGTGAAACTGAGAAGAAAGCAGGTTTATATACAGGGTCTATAGTGGGGGTAGTAACCCTGATGATCCCTGTATTACTTTCAGGATTACTCGTCCCTTATTTTTGAAAGATGAAGCATGTGTGCAGCCCATTGGCTCTATTTTCTTCTCCTGTAGAATCCAAGAAGTTAGCTAAGATTTTTTAAAATTTTATTTTATCTCATATTCTCTGTGCCCTTTAGTTCAAACTGGTAGTGTTTCTAATTATGTAATCCCATTTCTATTCCTGACTTTTCCTGAGATGGATGGTTAAACTAGGAAGTCACTCTCATGATCTCAGCATAGAATTATTGCTCAGTCACACTTTTAGTGTTCTTATTGGAATATGCTTTCCCATTTCTTGGAATACAAATAGGCTGAGAATATGTCCAAATCTTTGAATTCTTTTTCCATTTTGCTTAATGATTTACCTTTTCTCCTTAAATTTATTCTGCTCTTCTTACAGTTTACTATCAGTAGTGAGAAGAAACCATGCTGCTCCTTCAACACTTGATTTGAAAGCTCCTCAGTTAAATATTCAATTTCAATGCTCATAACTTCTACTTTCCAAAACACACTAGAACACAATTCAGTCAAGTTCTTTGACCCCTTTTAACAACGATTGCCTTTCCTCCAGTTGCCAATAATATGTTTCTCATTTCCCTCTAAGACCTCGCCAAAATGGCCTTTGATGTCCATATTTTTGTCAATATTTTGTTTATGCAAATCTATGTGTTTTCTAAGACAATATAGGTTTTCACTATACCTCTTCTTTCTGAACCCTCATAGAATCATCTTTAATATAGATGCTTTTACTGAAAGTCCCTTCAAGCCAATCTAGCCTTTTCTAGCATGCGACTCTGTATTAGTTCATTTTCACACTGCTATAAAAACTATCTAAGACTGAGTAATTTATAAAGAAAAGAGGTTTAATTTACTCACAGTTCTGCATGACTGTGGAAGCCTCAGGAAACATACAATTGGAGGTGAAGGGGAAACAAGGCATGCCTTACGTGGTGGCAGGAGAGAGAGCGAGCTACTTTGAAACAACCAAATTTCATGAGAACTAACTTATTATCATGAGACCAGCATGAGGGGACCACCCCCATGAATCGATCACCTCCCACCAGGCCCCTCCTGACATGTGGAAATTGTAATCCAAGATGAGATTTGCATGGGGACAAAGAATCAGATCATATTATTCCACCCCTGGTCCCTCTCAAATCTCATGTACATCTCAAATTTCAAAACCAATCATGCCTTCCCAACAGTACCCCAAACTCTTAACTCATTCCAGCATTAACTCAAAAGTCCAAGTCTCATCTGAGACAAAGCAAGTTCTTTCTGCCTATGATCCTGTAAAACTTTTAAAAGTTAGTTACTTCTAAGATAAAATGAGGTTACAGGCATTGGGTAAATGCTCCCATTCCAAAAGGGAGAAATTGGCCAAACCAAGAGTTACAAGCCTCCATGCAAGTCCAAAACCCAGCAGAGCAGTCATTAAATCTTAAAGCTCCAAAATAACAAAATAATCTTCTTTGACTCTAAGTCTTACATCCAGCACATGCTGTTTCAAGAAGTGGAATCCCAAGGCCTTGGCCAGCTCCATCCCTGTGGCTCTGCAGGGTACAGCCCCTGCAGCTGCTTTCACAGGCTCGTATTGAATGTCTGTGGCTTTTCCAGGTGCACTGTGCAAGCTGTCAGTGGATCTACCATTCTGGGGTCTGGAGGAACGTGGCCCTCTCTCACAGTTCCACTAGGTAATGCTCCAGTGGGGACTCTGTGTGGGTGCTCCAACCCCACATTCCTCCTCTGTACTGCCTTAGTAGAGGTTTGCCATGAGGACTCCACCCTTGCAGCAGATTTCTTCCTGGACATTCAGGCATTTCCATACATCTTCTAAAATCTAGATGGAGGTTTCCAAACCTCAATTCTTGTCTTTTGTGCAACCACAGGCCCAAAACCACATGGAAGCTGTCAAAGCTTAGTTGGGGCTTGCACCCTTTGAAGTAATGGCCCAAGTTGTACCTTGGCCCCTTTTAGTGATGACTGGAGCTGGAGTGATTGAGACACAGGGTACCATGTCCCAAGGCTGCATAGGAAGTGGGGACTTGGGCCTGGCCTATGAAACCGTTTTTCCATCCTAGGCTTCCAGACCTGTGATGGGAGGTGATGTCAGGAAGGTCTCTGACATGCCCTGGAGACATTTTCCTCATTGTCTTGGGTATTAACATTTGGCTTCCTTTTACTTATGCAACTTTCTACAGCCAGCTTGAATTTCTCCCCAGAAAATTTTTTTTTTTGTTCCTTCTACCATGTGGTCAGGCTGCACATTTTCCAAGCTTTTATACTCTGCTTCCTTTTTAAACATAAGTTCCAATTTCAGACCATCTCTTTGAGAATGCATATGACTGTATACTGCTAGGAGCATCCAGGTCATAGCTTGAATGCTTTGCTACTCAGATGTTTTCTCTACCAGATACCCTAAACCATCTCTCTCAAGTTCAAAGTTCCATGGATTCCTAGGGCAGAGTTACAATAGCACCAGTTTTCTTTGCTAAAGCATAGCAAGAGTGACCGTTGCTCCAGTTCCAAATAAGTTCCTCATCTCCATCTGAGACCACCTCAGCCTGGACTTCATTGTCCATATGACTATCAGCATTTTGGTCAAAACTATTTTATAAGTCTCTAGAAATTTCCAAACTTTCCCTCATCTTCCTGTCTTCTTCTGAGCCCTCCAAACTATTCCAACCTCTGTTCATTCATTACCCAGTTCTAAAGTAACTTCCACATTTACAGGTATCTTTATAGTAATGCCTCACTTTCCTGGTGCCAATTTTCAGTATTAGTCCATTTTCACACTGCAGTAAAGAACTACCTGAGACTGGGTAATTTACAAAGAAAAGCGGTTTAATTGACTCAGTTCCACATGACTAGGAAAGCCTCAGGACACTTACACTGATAGTGAGAGGTGAAGGGGAAGCAAGGCACACATTACATGGAAGCAAGAGAGAAGGAGAATGAAGGGAGGAGTGCCACACACTTTCAAACAACTGGATCTCATGAGAACTCATGCACTATTATGAAAACAGCAAGAAGGAAGTGCACCCCCATGATTCAATCACCTCTCATCAGACCCTTCCTCCAACCCATGGGGATTACAATTTGAGATGAGCTTTGGGTGGGGACTCAGAGCCAATCCACATAAAACTCAAAATTCTTCCAGCCTATATTCACCACCCAGTTCTAAAGCCACTCCACATTTTTAGGTATTTGTTTGAGAAACCACTCACTTCAGCAACTTCTCCATGATCACCAACATCTAGAAAATATCCAAATATTCTTCAAGTAGCAGATAATTTTTAATGTAGTATATGTCTGTATAGTGGAATACTACTTAACAATAAAAGAACACGCTAGTAAAAAATACAACGTATGGATGAATGTCAGAAGCATTTTACTAAATAAAATAAACTAGTCTCAAAGGCTAGATACAGGATCATTTCTTTTCTGTGACATCCTGGAGAAGGCACAAGTATAGAAACAGAAAACACTCTTGGATGTCATATGCTTAGATTGGGGTAATTTGATTGACTATAAAGAGACAAATAAAAAGGTTTTTTGTGATGGAACTATTCAATATTTATATTGTACTAGTGATTACATCACTGTAGACATTTTTCAAAATTGTACCATGTGTAAATCACATCAAAAATGAAAAAGAGATGAGGATGCAGAAGAAAAGTAGGGGAATGGGGATGAGAAAGAGGAAGAAGAAAGAAGAGAAAAGGGGCTATAGAAATGTGATATCCTAGCTGTAAGATTTTTCCCAGATGATCTATCTTCCTCAATATTCATACATTTGTTTAGACCACTCCTTCCTTGATTTGGGGCTTACCATGTGTAAACCAATATATCATAGCAGATAGTACATTATTTTGTTGCAAGATTTCTGAGATTACGTTGTAAAAACCCTTGCTTTCTGCAAACATTCTTAGAGCCCTGACCTGTAAGGTAAGAAATTTGACTACCCTGAAGCCACCATGGTAGAGAAAACAAAGAAAAACACAGAAAAATTCTGGGAATATAAGGGAAGAGAGAGCTGGCTGTTCAGCCCTATTTGTTTCTAACTATAGGTGTTTCACTTATTTCAGAAATTGTGGGGTAGAGACAATTTGTCCTTCTGTCCCCTGAAAAATTACGTATTTATGGAAAAAGTAAACAATTATTGATTTAAGATACCAAATGTTAGCCTGATTTGTTAAGCAGTAGTAGATAAATTGAACAAAAACAACAAAAAAGCAAATGGTCTGTAAATGAGTATAAACCATCAGAGAAATGTTAATATTTTAGAAACACAGAAACTAATTTAGGACAGAATTATGAAGAAAATTATTTCACAAATATGGGGACTTTTCCCCCATGTTTCTTTTCTAAAATTATCTTGAAACATCCGTTAATAGTGTATTAGTCTGCTTTCACGCTGCTAATAAAGACATACCTGAGACTGGATAATTTATAGAGGAAAAAGGTTTAATTGACTCACATTTCCACATGGGCTGGGGAGGCCTCACAAATCATGGTGGAAGACGAAGGAAGACCAAAGGGACGTCTTACATGGTGGCAGATAAGAAAGCTTGTGCAGGGGAACTCCCGTTTATAAAACCATCAAGTCTAGTAAGACTTATTTACTACCAGGAGAAGAGTTTCAGGGAAACTGTCCCCCATGAATCAATTATCTCCACCTGGCCCCACCCTTGACACGTAGGGATTATTACAATTTAAGGTGAGATTTGGGTGGGAACACAGCGAAACTGCATCAAATAGGGATCACAAGAGAGCCTCACTGCTTAAACTGAACATTAATGGAGTCAAGTTTTCTGAAATTTAAAGCGAGAGCAACCCATAGTTTGGATATGGTATGCCTGAATTCTTTAATGCATTATGATGTACAATACAAAAACTAAAATAGTATGTCAAATCCTATATTGAAATCTATCAAATATAGTTAAACATCTGTACAATAAACTGTGGGTTCATCTGTAAATTGCCTATATATTTGCAATAATTTATTGTACACAAAAAAGTCAAAACCATTTTTATGCTGATCTTAACTATCAAGATTTGATTATGAAAACATGACAGTGATCTGACCATAAAATACATGGTTTTTAATGAAAATGTAAAAGCTTCTCCAGGATGACCTGCGTTTCTTTAGTATTACTCTTTCAAATGATGCCTGTACAAAGTTAGTTCTATCTGCCAAATAATGGGAATTTTTCTAGGTGTTAAATAGCATCACGTGGGGGAGGTCACATAAAACTTGAAGGGCAATTAATGCCAGTACTGGAATGTCTGAGCTGATAGAAACCAGGTGGAACTGTAGTGAACTAGAAGTTAATACATTAAAAGAAAGATCTTGCCAATTGAGAAAATGGATATAATTCAAATAAAAAGTGGTTTTCTTCTACCTGAAATGAAAAACTGTATCTTCCCTTACAGTTTGTTTCTTTATATCTTACCATCTTTCCTCTGTAGCCATCACTGAGTGTTAGAATGTACGGTTTCAGAAATTTCTTTATCTCCTGACTGCATGGAATTTTTCACAGTGCAATGAGCTAGAATGGAAAGTCATAACTAATTTATTACACTAACATTTATTAACCTCCTGTTAATTGCTGTTCCCTTAAGGAGCTCAGAGTCTAGCACAGAATATAAACAAATAATTACAATAAAGATTGGTAACTGCAACAGGAGAAGTCTGTACAAGGTACAAATGTGGGGTCAATGCATACCTAATTTTTCTGGACTACAGCAGGCTTGTTGAACACTTCCAGATGAATGATTATCGGACATTAATTTAAGTTTGCCAGGAGGATAAGTGGTGAGTAGGATGTTTCCAGCAAAGGGAATAGCATGTGCAAAGACAGAAGGCTAAAAACTGCATAATGCTTGGTATTTGACATGTTATCAAGTACGAATAGGGGAGTACCAAGGGATATGAAAGGGGTCAGACCAAAAAGGGATTCATTTTATACCAAGGAGTTTGTATTTATAAATGTAAGGAATTGGGAAAAAAATGAATTTCCTTAAGTGGAAGAGAAACATGATCGTATAAATATCGTTTTATCACTTTAGCAGTAGAATGGGGGTTGGCTAGAATACAGGAAATTTAAAAACAATACTGTTTAGCTACCAATTTAATAACCTCATCATAAGGTGATGATGTCCAGAAAAGTGATGATAAATGTGGCAACAGGTGGAGAGAAAGAGGCAGTTTTGAGACTACATAGGAAGCGTATTGTTTGATGACTCTTTAGAGATAGATATTGAGTACTGGACTTCTGGAATGACTCCTAGGTTTTAACATAATATATTAGATTATTTGTGAGTCATCATCCTACACAGGTTATATAGAAGGAACATATTTGGGTGGGAGATAAGTTCAAATTTAGAATTCTGAATTTAGAGTGACCATGGGAAATGGAGGTAGAAGTGAGAAAAGGAAGAGAGTGGTTGGGATTCCCTGTAGCCCAGGGAGCCCTACCTAATTAATAACATCCTCTGGTAATATTCTCTAGTGGGGTGATCTTTATGAGCATCTGCTTAAAATATCACTGGCTAACAGCATAGACTCTGAATCAAAACAGCCAGAATTCCTATTCTTGCTCAGCTATGAAGCTATTACTTAATATTTCTATGCCTCACTTTCTTTCTTTCTTTTTCTTTTCTTTTTTTTTTTTTTTTTTTTTTTTCTGAGACAGAGTCTTGCTCTGGCTCTGTTGCCAGGCTGGAGTGCAGTGGCGCGATCTTGGCTCACTGCAACCTCCACCTCCCAGGTTCAAGTGATTCCCCTGCCTCAGCCTCCTGACTAGTTAGGACTACAGGCACGCACCATCACGTCCGGCTAGATTAATTTTTTCTATTTTAGTAGAGACAGCGTTTCACCATGTTGGCCAGGATGGTCTCCATCTCCTGACCTCGTGATCCACCCACCTCAGCCTCCCAAAGTGCTGGGATCACAGGCATGAGCCACCACGCCTGGCCACCTCAATTTCTTAATCTGTAAAAAGGAAATAATAAGGAATCTATTTTATAGTGGCGTTAGAATCTAATGAGTTAGATTAACACGGCACTGAGAACAGTGCTTAAGACATAGTGAAGACAAAGTGTTTACCCAGTAAGACAAATAAGGACTGAAAAGACAAAATATTCATCTCAACATGAGATTTTTCTGATGTATAGAAACATAAAGCAGAGACTACATTTTATTTTGATTGCATAGAATAAGAGCAGACAGGGATTTTGTTTTGTTTTGATAAAAGTCGATAAACCACTTCAATTAGTTGCTTCCAAAGAAGCAAAGTAGAAGACTTTACTTTGTTACATTTATTTTTTTGTTCATTGCAATGTGGTTTACAAGAGACACAATTTTAAGGCTGTTCTGATTTGATATTTAGAAATTAGGTGGTTTATGATTTTGCATAGGAAGCCCACAATTCTGAAAAATAATTTTCTCATAATTTAAACTTACTCTCACATTTAACATTAGTAAATGGGCCAAAAACATTGGGAAGAATACAATAATGGGAATATAATGTATGGAAAGACTATAATTTTAACTCAGTGGAAATGTATAAGGATTTTTTCTAGAAAAATGAAGATTTTACAGTCTTATTCTGTCGTATAACCTTAAAGAATAGTCCATGAACCTTCCTGTCAAGATGCCTTTTCATCATCTTGTTAAAGTTCAGTGACTCCTTTCAGAATCCCACTGAACTCTCACCCTTTTCACTTCTTGGCACCTCATTAATTGTTAACTTCTGCTTCTTGTCCAGCAGTCTGTGGTTTTTCCATTTCACCTTCTAACTCGTATCTGAATCAGAAATTAAACCACTAACTCTCCTGGAGCTATGAAATGAGCTTGGAAAACTAAGAAAACAAAATTACTTTGGAAACAACTTCATTATAAATGCTGAAATTATAAAGAGGCATCTGAACATGTGGCCTAATTGCAAAACTAGAACTGATCCTGTCTGAATTAGTGGAATTTTCGGAAAAAAAAAAAAAAACATGTAATTGGTAACTTTTTACCTCAATTCATATCTAGAATATCACTTGACTTTAGCTAGAAGTAATTAAGTCCGAAGAAACATCCTCTTGGTACTTGAAGTAACGAGAAGCAGAGATCAGCAAATAAAGACAAAAATTAGTCTTCCGAATACAGTATCAATTGTTTGGTGGTCTCACCATTACACAAAATTTACTTTCTTAAATAAGTTCATACTTTATTACAGAATAAGATAGTAATTTGGCACCCCATTCCTGACTAATTCTTCATACAGTATAAAACAATAAATAAGACAAACATAATGTCATTTTAAAAACCATCCTATCATAAAAGTACGATGATGACAATGTTGCCAAATAATGGCTACAAACATAGTCCCAATGTTAAAGCTGTTAAAGCACAGAGTGATTAAAAGCCTCAACTGTCCCATGTCATAAATTTAAAATAGAATTAATGTTACTTATATTATGGAATAAATTTGCTTCCATTATACAAATTTATCAGGCTTCCGGGGAATAATTTTCTTGGCCCAGGTCTCTTTTTAAAAGCTGTCCAAAGGAGCATGAAATCATACCATCTTTTTATAAATTTCCCTGTGACAAGCAGAAGCATTCAAAATCATTTCATTTGTTCAAACGGTGAGGACTCTCTAAAGGGACTTAGACCTTTACTGCAATCACCAGCACCTGCAAAATTTATTCTGGAGCTCAGCACACACCTGTGAGCCTTCATCCATCCACATCAGAAAAACTGTTTAACACTAGGAAAGAAGGATTATAAGCCTCATCATGGGATTTGCTGTCATACTTCCAAGGCACACATAAGTGAGGTATCCGCCCACACATTCAAGAATTCTGGTCATCTAGTTCCAATAGATTCTCTGCCTCTTCCTTGATAGCTTAAGTCCTGAATTCTGTCCTTAAATACTGTGCAGCTTAAGCAGTCCCGCCTGACTTAGACTTCCTGACACTAACCTCAGCTTTTACCTATGACCTGATAGATTTTATCCTTGAATGTTTAGTTTGAAAATTTGGCAAGTCTGTTTATTTTAAAAAGAAAATTTATTTGCCTTAGGAGGCATACTTGGTGGTAGTCATTCATAAAGATTTCTTATATACATTGTTTAATTTGATCATCATAGCCATCAACTGAGGTGGGCAGTTAGCCTGTGTTACAGCCCCGGCATTTATCTTCTCCTGAATTCCAGGATTGAATGCATGGTTCCCAGTTGCAGACCAAGGCTGAATTGAGTTCCTAGGCCAGTCGACAGTGGTAGGAGGCATAAATATTTTGCTACAGGGAATGTAGTCCAGTTTCTTACATTCAGTGATTCAGCCAGGATATCTGGGTTTCCTGGTGTCCCAAGATGCATTTGTACAAAGAGTTTTTAGTCTGAAGAAAACACAAGACAACTTTGTCCCTACCAGACTGTAGCCAAGAGTCAGCCCCTTTTGTAAATGTGTGTGTGTGGCTGGATTCTCCCCTGTTGCTTCTATTACTTGGCTCCGTACTTCATGGCCCCAAAATTGGAGTCCCGCCTTCCACTCCAGACACTGACACATCGGCTACCTCCTGTCAGATCTCCCTTCAGGAGGTGGCTCTTTTTCACTCTGTGTTTCCCACCTACATCCTTGCAGAATATAGATTGGTTTCTTTAAACTGATGGATCTTCCCTAAATTCCCAATTGCAGCTATGACAAAAATTCCTTACCAACTTCACCCCAGCCCTGCCTACAAAATACATCTGGATATAGTAAGTATATATCCAATAATAAGAAGAAGAACAGTAACATTTTTTGAAGTGTTTGCTGTTTTTCAGGCACAGTTCTAAGCTGTTGACTTATAGCAATTGTTTAATTTTCTAATAATTTTATGAGTTAAACATGTTTTTTCTTAATTTTACTTATGAGGCAATTGAAGCATAGAATAACTTAATCAATTAGTCAATTAGTCAGGAAATAGCAAGCTAGATTTTATATGCAAAGTTGTTTTGTTTCTAGAGTCCATGCTCTTATTCAAAAAGTCTCATTAAACCCTGTTTGAAGATAAACTTTGAATATTGCAACTTGAACCACTGGCTTCCGTCACAGGATAGGATACTATTACTAGTGTCTATACCTCAGCACCATCTGATGCTCAAGCCCCAAATTTTGCACTTTCTCTTTGGCAAATTATTTTTCAATACAGTCATCACAGTATCTTCCATCTTGCATACCTTCTGCAGAGACATTGCCACTCTTTTCATCAAGTTGTTGGACTGATTTCTTTTTCTCCCCTTGAATAAGAGCTGGCCTTGTGACTTGCTTTGCCCAATAAAATGTGACAGAAGGAATACTATAGGACATTCAACATTAGGTTTAAGAACTTTGTAGCTAAATGCAACATGAATAATCCAGGTTAGACAAGTAGAAAGCTCACTTGGTCAACCCACACAATCAAGAGAAATAAATTTGTGTTGTAAGACAACAGTTGTCACGGTTTACTACATAGTGATAAATAGCTGAAACACATTCTCAGTCCTAAGGTGTCTGGATTCTGGCACACTTCATCCTTGAACTGCCCTAAGTAGCACAGGTATAAATTTTAGAAAAGATGAAAATGAAGCTGAGAGAGATTTAGTGAATTGTTCTAAGTTACACAGAGATACACGGAGTAGACTCTAAGTTAGTGAGATACACAGAGTAGACTCCAAGTGTAGACTTCTAAATTTTAAGTGCCATGGACTCTTAAGACTGCGGATATAGTGTGGATGTCACCTCCAAATCCCACATTGAAATGTAATCTCTTGTGTTGAAGGCAGGGCCTGGTGAGAGATATCGAATCATGGGAGCAGATCCCTCACGAATGGCTTAGCACCAACCCTCAGTGATGAGTGAGTTCGTGGGAGATGTGGTTGTTTATAAGTGTGTGGCACTACTCCCTGCCCCTTGCTCATGCTCTTGCCCTGTGACATGCCTGCTCCTGTTTCACCTTCTGCCATGAGTAAAAGCTCCCTGAAGCCTCCCCAGAAGCTCAGCAGATGCCAGCACCATGCTAGTACAGCCTGCAAAACCATGAGCCAATTGAAGCTCTTTTCTTTATAAATTACCCAGCCTCAGGTATTTCTTTATAATGACACAAAATGACCTAACGCATCTCCTGTCTTCCCAAGCCAATAGACCATATTACACCATTCTGTATTAAAAACAAAAACAAAAAAACAAAACAGTCTAGTAGTCATGATCTCCAACCCGCTTATTATTAGACCGTAGCATTTTACCAGAGATGTTTTCCAAAAACAGTCCCTCCTGGAATTCCCAGTGCAGTGTCTGACACCATTAATCTTATAATAATCCTCTAAGAACTAAAGTGAATGCTTTTTGATGAAAAACAGGGGCATACTTTTCCCACTGACAGCCACTTTTAAAATAAGGTATTTATTCAACATTTTTTACTCTCACGTTCTCCTAAGTCTTCAATTATTCAAAAGAACAGGTGAACCTATTTAGCATCAGTTCATGAAAATTTAAGGTCAACTAATCGGTTATTTTTGTCCCTGTCCACAGTCTATTTTACTACTTGTTCACAACTATTAGAGTCCTTTAAGTGTCTTTGAAAGGCCATGGAGAAGTGACAGATGAGTCTTTAAAGTAGAATTTTAAAATAAATTTTTGAGAAGAATTGTGTGCTCTGGCCATTCAAGAGACTTTGGTTTGTAATACCCCAAATCCTGTGAGGAATGAATGCTTATTAAAACAGCATCATTGGATAAATAACATTAGCAAAACTAGGAGAATTACTGTATAACCATGCAAATGGGAGAGGGATAACTACATTTACTTGAATGTTATACAAGTTTAGATTCTGTGCTATAAGATTACATTTTAAAATGTTTTCATTTTCTAAGAAAACAATATAGTGGAAAAAGTAATATTATATTGTCCTCATTATTTTTTCTATATTAACTTTTCTCATTCTGTCATAATTCATAAACTTTACTGCAATCAACAGCAATAAAAAAACCCAGCAGTCATTTATCCTAAATATTCTTGAACAATCCCAATGTAATTTTATCTCTCTGTATGAATGAGCTTCATTAAATATAAAACTAAATATGTATAGCTTTTCTATCTTTGCAACAAGTTCCATATTTTTAAAAATAATAATAATGAATAAGACCTACTATTTGATAGCACAATAGGCTGACTATAATCAATAATAACTGTACATTTAAAATAAAGAGTATAATTAGATTATTTGTAACTCAAAGGATAAATGCTTGAGAGAATGGATAACCCTTTCTCCATGATGTGCTTATTTCACATTGCATGCCTATATCAACACATCTCAGGTACCCCATAAATATACACCTACTATTTACCCACAAAAATTGTATAAAAATTGAAAATTAAAAAATAATCACAATAAAAATACTGTATACCAGATCACATAATAATGTTTTCATTCAAAAGTCATTGGTTGGAATGATGAATATATCATTCTGTCCTCATATTCCAACCAAAAAATGGAAAAATAGATCTACCCCATAATCTGAAGAATTGGGTAAGATTAAGATTATTTATCTGTTCAGGATTATACCCTTGGAAGCAGCTACATGACAGAACCATGAAGTGTACACTGCCAAAGAGAAATTTCATACATGTTATTTCCCTGTTTTAACAACAAAAATGTCATGCTTTCATCTTTTTATTGACTTATATTAAATAGAAAGGCCACTCTGACAGATCACATTAAATATTAGAAATTTTTTTTTAAATCCTCTTATTTACAAAGTGACCAAGTTGTCATAAAAGATGCATACATTTTAAGCAATATAACCTAATCCAGACAGAAATGCATATTTCACATGAACATCTCCAATGCAACCTTAGATACATCTTCTATCTGTTTGTAACTCAGACCCTGAGAAACAAGTATATTGTTTCTTAAAAGTCATATGTTCTCATATATACATGAGTTGTGTGCAATACCAATGATTTCTCTGTAGATGTTAATGAAAGTAACACATGTTATACAGGCTTATAATAAAGATTAAATACAATTCTTATTGTGAAAGGGCTGTGTACACTGTAGATAGCTCTCAGAACACTTTATTCCTCTACTTAACTTATTTAGAACCCAATAATAGTAGCACCATTCAGATATTGCTGTTGGTCAGTTCTGTGCAGCTCATCACTCTCCCTGACTGAAGTACCACAGTTAAGAACTGGGGGGGGGTGCGGGGGGAGGGGGCGGGTAATTTTAACAAATCACAAAGCAGACTTTTGTCTTTCTGCACTTTCAGAACAGCTTTCTCCGCCAGCCCTCATCGTCCTTTCTCATGCCCCATTTTTATAGATTGAATGCCTAATTGACTCTCAACTGGACAGATATTGCCTACTATTTTCTAAGATAACTTGAAATTTAATAGCTGCACTTTTGAAGACTTAAAATCATTCACACCAAAGGAGTGAATCTGTAACAGCAAAATGATAAGCTGTTGGGATTTAATTTAGTACAATAAGTCCCACTTTAGATTCCATTAACTCCTAAAATACAGATACTATCCCATTCTGCTTTCTCTTGAGGTAACCTCTGTCAAGACTTTATTAATGTCTCTTCCCACTTTAAGACATTTCACATGAGAAGGTTTCTCCTTTTTTTTTTTTAACAGGAAGAGAGGCAAGTAAATATATGTGTAAACTTACACACAACTTAAAAAAAAAAATTACCCGCTTTTTAATGTGGTTGTTTGTTTTTTCTTGTGAATTTGTTTAAGTTCCTTATAGATGCTGGATCTTAGACCCTTATCAGTTGTATAGTTTTCAAAAATATTCTCCCATTCTGTAGATTGTCTGTTTACTCTGTTGATAGTTTCTTTTGCTGTGTAGAAGCTCTTCAGTTTAATGAGATCCCATTTGTCAATTTTCGCTTTTGTTGTAACTGCTTTTGATGTCTTCACCATGAAATCTTTGCCTGTGCTTATGTCCTGAATGGTATTGCCTAGGTTGTCTTCCAGGGTTTTTATAGTTTTGAGTTTTGTGCTTAAGTCTTTAATCTGTCTTGAGTCAACTTGTGTATATGGTGTAAGGAAGGGGTCCAGTTTCAATTTTCTGCATATGGTTAGCAAGTTATTTAAGCACCATTTATTGAATAGGGAATCCTTTCCTCATTTCTTGTGTCAGGTCTGTTGAAGATCAGATAGTTGTAGGTGTGTGGTCTTATTTCTGCATTCTCTATTCTGTTGGTCTATGTGTCTGCTCTTGGTCTATGTGTCTGCTCTTGTAACATTACCATGCTATTTTGGTTACTGTAGCCCTATAGCATAGTTTGAAGCTGAGTAACATGATGCCTCCAGCTTTGTTCATTTGCTTAGGATTGCCTTGGCTATTCAGGCTCTTTTGTTGATTCCATATGAGTTTTAAAATAGTTTTGTCTAATTCTGTGAAGAATGTCAGTGGTGGTTTAATGGGAATAACATTGAATCTATAAATTGCTGTGGATGGTATGGCCATTTTCATGATATTGATTCTTCCTATACATTAGCAAAGGACATGAACAGACACATCTCAAAAGAAGAAATGGATGTGGTCAAAAAGTATATGAAAAAAAAAGCTTAACATCACTGATCTTTAAAGAAATGCAAACCAAAACCACTATGAGATACCATCTCACACCAGTCAGAATGGCTACTATTAAAAAGTCAAAAAATAACAAGTGCTGGTAAGATTGTGGAGAAACAGGAATGCTTATATACTGTCAGTGGGAATGTAAATTAGTTCAACCATTGTGGAAGACAGTGTGGTGATTCCTCAGAGACCTAAAGTCAGAAATACCATTTAACCTATCAATCTCATTACTGGGTATATACCTAAAGGAATATAAATTGTTCCATTATAAAGACACAGGTACACATATGTTCACTGCAGCACTGATCTCAATAGCAAAGACATGGAATCAACCCAAATGCCCATCAATGATAGACTGGATAAAGAAAATGTGGTATATATACACCATGGAACACTATGCAGCCATAAAAAGGAATGAGATTATGTCCTTTGCAAGGACATGGATAGAGCTGGAGGCATTTATCCTTAGCAAACTGACACAGGAACAGAAAACCAAATACCACATGTTCTCACTTAGCTCAAGTGGGAGCTAAGTGATGAGAACATATAGACGCAGAGAGGGGAACAACACACAAGAGCCTATCAGAGGGTGGACAGTTGAAGGAGGGAGAGAATCAGGAAAAATAACTAATGGATACTAGGCTTAATACCTAGGTGATGAAATAATTGTACTACAAATTCCCATGACACACGTTTACCTATGTAACAAACCATCATACACATGTATCCCTGAACTTAAAAGTTTAAAATAAAAAAATAAAAACAAATTTTAAAAGCATGCTAAGTAATGAAAAGCTAGGCAACTCTGTCAAAGTCTTATGGCCCTGAAGAAATGTGGACTTAACTTGACGTTTATTTCTCTTAGTTTGTGTTTCATACCTACCACATATCAATTACTTCCCTACTAAATAAAACCTGTGTGGGCAGAAGGTAAAATGTGATGACTCTGTGTAAAAGTTAATGATTCAGGACTCAAATAAAGCTTACCTTCAAAAAGGTCTTTGAGGTTCACATCTGATCACTTCTACTATGAACAAGAGCAGATGGCATGTCAGTAGTTGACAGGGCATCAGCGCTGTGGGATTAGCTTGGCATCTCTGTAAGTGTTCAGGAATGGGGATTAAAAACTTCCAGGTTGGCAGCTACTTTCCCACTCCTGCACTTTAAATGTCATATAACTTCATCCAGGCTAAACATGACAGATGATGTTTCTATTCCCACTGGATTTGCTTTGCAATATCATTGCAAGAAATGTGGAAACAATCAAGATATCCTACATTTAAATATCAACTTGATTTGGGGCTAGGAGAAATATAAAAATGACTTGGAGCCAAAATATCCAAAAAGAGAAACTTGACAGCCCTCTTTGTGGTTACTCTTTTTGAAGCTACTCTTTATATACTTTCTCGATGCATCTCTCAGTCATGAAAATAAACCCTGGGATGTATGCTTAAAAATGAGAAAGAATCTACGTAGGTCAAATGGAAACCAGACAGAGAGCAGAATGAAAACCAGGCTATGATGAAACTCTGTCTTTCTATTCTCTTTTGGCTTTATTTTCATGGTCTCTTTATGAAGTGTATCAGTGGATTTGCTGCTGCCAGAGGTTTGTTTGTGGTAAATTTGGGGGATAGGAAGAGAGAGTAAAAGTGTCCAAGAACCAGGGGAGAATCTACAAAAAATGTTGGACAGTGAAATGTAAACATTGGTGGTCAAAGTAGAAACTAGCCACACAGGTTGCTTTACAAAAATGGTTTCCAAACTTGGCAGAAAGCCAAATGTGAGAGAAGAAAAAAAGAAAAGAAGCAATAAATAAATCAGGACAAATACAATTATTTAACTATAAAAAATGAAAAACAAAGTAAGGATCAGTGGGACAATACCCGGGTCATATCATGAAGCCCACATAGCTCTGTTATTTTCCAATATGTGAGCTACTATTCCATTTCATTTCCCAAGTATAAAATCATTAGTATTGTGAACAGTGACATTTCACTTGGAAAAAAAAAAAAAAAAGCTTCATAGTACTGAAGGGTCTCTCAGAAGAGTAGAGATATTTAAAAGAAAAGTTGGTGTAGTAATTTTCTTTGGAATAAAATATTGCATCATTATCTGATGTTGTCTTTAATTTTCAGGCTATGCTTAGAATTTCTGTGGCAAAGGAAAAATCAAGGATGCATATTAAGGACACAGAACAGGCCGTGAAAGGGGGCTGCTTTCAATAATGAGAACTGAGCATGTAGAGGCCAGTCCCACCACTGTTATTTGCATAAGAAGTCACAATATTACGTTACATACTTTCTTTTTAACCTGTCTTCATAGGTATCAATGATGAGCTTTGGGTGGTAAAAGAAGCCCCTGAAACAGAATGGTAAATGCATGTCTAACTTTTGGGGGAAAGATGGTCCACTGCCTTTTACCAGAATTCAAAGGGATCTATAATCACTACAAGTCTAAGAGCTATTAAAAAAGAAAATCTTTGAAGTTTTCTCTAGTTCTGTGCTTCTGAATTTTATGCTCTTTATGTCAAGATACAACTAATGGATAATTTCTAAAAAGGATGATTAGAAATTATAAATAATAGTGATATAAATAGGTCATAGTTTTTGAGTATTTACAATATGCCAGGCACTTTTCTTTATAAACCTTATCTTATTTAGTGCACAAAACAATCCTATAAAGTAGGTATTTTTATTACCGGTGTCTTCAGGAAACGGACTCAGAGAAGACAGATGATTTTCCAATGAGCAAACAACTTGGAGGTGGCAGAATCTGTCTTAAAAGCTATATGGGCTAACTCCAAAGCTGGGGTTTCCATGACTGTACTTTACAACATTTTCATAATGACATGATTATGTAACCTTTTCCAAAAACAAGAGAAAAATAAATATTTTCTTTGAAGGTCCAGGGCCACACATGGGATAGAGTATAAGAAAAGGGAAAAAATGTATCTTGCCTGCCAGCATTTTAATCCGCGAGTATTAGGACTAAAACCAGTATCAAATTGTGTGTTAGACAGACAGCCAAAGCCAACATAAGCGCCTCGGGTGTCTTGGGTACAAGCTCATTCACAGGCAGTATCAATGTCTCAAGTTCCAAGCTTGGATCCCATCTTCCTTCTAAAGTGCAATGAAGCTACAAGTCATTGAGTCACTCAGATTTATTTTGCCCTATGGACAACTCTATTACTGATGTTTGGTGGATTTCAAGGGGGGCAGAGGGATGATCTATTTAGGGCCAGCTTTGTGGTGTGCAACTTGTGTAGTCACACAGGACCCCATGCCCAGAAGGGTCCTGCAATTGTTTTACTGCTCTGCTGTTGCCACCTTGAAAATTTTAACACATTTTGGAAAAGGGCCTCTACATATTCACTTTGCACTGTGCCCTGAAAATTAGGTAGCTGGGCTTGGTCTTGCTTTGAACGTTACGTATCACATATTTTCTGTTTTAATTGAATCATCAAGCTTTATTCACATTACGAGCTGATCACAGAGACAGGGATGGGCTAGAGAGTAAGACAGGTGACTCTTAGCTGTCTACAAAGTACCATCCACTATCCAACCATCCACACTACATACTGCATCCCATTTCATCCCTTTAATCCATTGTATGCTAAAGGTGGAAAAATGCCTTAATCTTCGTCAAACTGATACTTCCATTTTTACAGTTAATCGATTCAGTTCAGCGAGGCTGATTCAAGCAATGAAAAAGAATTCAATTAAGCTGTTTCCCCTCTCGGTCCTGAAGACTGCTCACCTGTCATGCACAGAAACACAGTCTGATGAGAGTCTTCATGCCTGATAGCATATCTTCTGGAGGTGACTGAGGGCTACTAGTGGGTATCTGAACATGACAAAGCTGCTTAATCCACCTACTTGTGTTTCATGTCCTTATAGTGCTGAAATACAGCACTGTATGCCCAATTAAACATCTTTTTCCTGGATCATTTTAATTTAAAGGGTATTGGAAACTTAATTCTGACTCAGTTTTTCTTAAGCTTTCCAATACAAGAAGCACTTCAACAAAGCAAAGATGTATTCTTTCTTCTTACTTACCAACACTGCCTAACTAGCCACGGGACATTTACTCTCACAGGCATTTGTAATTTAACTTAAACTACAGATTAAAATATATGTATCCTATTTTTCTAGAAAATACACATCAAATTTTAAAAATGTATTTGTATTTTTATACTTATCCTCTGAAAATCTTTTTTTGACTTTTTTATTATATTTTAAGTTCCGAAAATCTTAAGCAATTTTAGAGAAATTCACAGAACTCTCTTAAAGAACCACTAATCAAACATCTTTCATGTGTAAAATCAGGATCAAGAGATGTACTTAAAAGTGCCTTCTAAGCTGTAAAAATTAATAAAACATTTATTACTCCCCTAAGAGGGTTTAAGGGTGGGTGCAATGATGAAACAAACTTTGCTGTTAGTTGGATTTATAGTATGAGGCTTTTTCTAAGAGGAGTTGATATGAAGAAAGAGGGTTCTCAAGCATCTGGAGGATAACAGGAGGTCCCTGAATGCTGGAGCGAGATAGAGAGATACAATATCAAGGTGCGTGTCAAGGAAGGCAGACAGGAGCAGATGAGAAGTTTGTCATTTTTCCCTCTTCATATGTTTTTTTCTGAGCCAGTTCAGACTAAAATCTTAAACTGGTCATAAGAAACCAGTTTGACATCTGTTAGAATAGCACAGTATACTCTTTGTTGCTCTGAATCAAACCTCTAAAATGAAGCAAAGTCAAAAGATCCGTTACTGCCTCAGGGGAGCCTTTTTCCACTAGACATGTCAGTGGCTTACAGTAATAGATGCAATATAAGCAGTACATAGCACGCACCTGAAACTTTATGATCTTATTTAATCTGAAAAGTGTGACTAAGTGTTACCCTCTGTGGCAGACACACCCAAAGGTGACCTTCACTGAATCATGGCTCTGCATAAACCCCTCTTCCTGACTGCAAATGAAATCTTTGACTTGATTCTAACTAACAAAATACATCAAAAGTGATAGATTATTACTACCTTGATTAGGCTACATCAAATGTCACTCCTGTGATGATATTATGTTACACAAAATTTAGTCTTTCCAGAATGGAACTAGAACTTCCCTTTGCTGACTTTTTGAGCAATGTCGAGGAAGTCCATGTGCAAGAACTTATGGGTGACCTTGAGGAACTGCAAGATCTGAGGACAGTCAACAGCCAACAACCAGCAAATAACCAAGACCCTCAATCATACAATTTTAAGGATATTAATTCTGCCAACTCCTTTGGTGAGCTTGGAAGCATATGTGTTCTGTCATGCCTCTGCATGAAAGTGTAGTCCAGCCAACACTTGATGGCTGCCTTGCATGACCCCATGCAGAGGACTTATTGTAGACTCCCAACTTCTAGAAACTGCCGGATGATTAATGAATGTTGTAAGCTACTAAGCTGTGATAATTTATTAACCATCAATAAAATAATATATGATATGGTTTGGCTGTGTCCCCACCCAAGCCTCATCTTGAATTGTAACTCCCACAATTCCCACACATCATAAAAGGAACCTGGAGAAAGGTGATTAAATTATAGGGCCAGGTCTTTCCTGCATTGTTGTCATGATAGCCAATAAGTCACACAAGATCTGATGGTTTTAAAACTGGGAGTTTCCCTGCACAAGCTCTCTCTTTGCCTGTCACCATCCACATTAGATGTAACTTGCTCCTCCTTGCCTTCCACCATGATTGTGAGGCCTCCCTGGCCATGTGGAACTGTAACTCCATTAAACCTCTTTCTTTTGTAAATTGCCTAGTCTCAGATATGTCTTTATCAGCAGCATGAAATAGACTAATACGATATACCATTCTGATTTGTAATGGGACTTAAATATCAGACACGTTAAGCATCTTCAGCCATCTATAGCAGACATCAAACATGCATCTATACAGTCTCCAACTCTGCATTTCTTCAATTTTCATCCACACAATCGGCTAATGAACTCTCGCTCCTGAAACTCCAATTTCTGAGTTTCCTACATTTATCTTGCTTTCTTTGTACAGCTTCTCAAACTTCAATTGTTATTTATGAGACATTACTACCCTCCATCGCTACCCTCCATGATTGTCTTTGAACCCAGATCTAGAAATCAAGCTTGGGTGCTGATATATGTTCTTTGTTTTGGTTAAAATCTGGAACTATTCAGCTGTTGTTGTTGTTTTCTCCTTAGAGAAACCACAAAATACAAAATTAGAAAGTTTCTGAATTCAAGTTTGCTTTCAAAAGTGCAAAAGTTTAACAGCACTATTTATGAAGTTTCTCTCCTCCTACCAAAGAAGGAATTTAAAAAGCAGAGATGCCTTCACGTTTTCTTATATTTACTGACAGAAATGATGCATTTTACTATTAATAGTCTTTCCATTTTTTGGAGGGAATAAAATGTACTGTACACCATTATGGACAGAATTTTGGGGTTTCCTCCAAAATTTGTATGAGGAAGCCACAACCCTCTGGTTGTATTTGGAGACAGGGCCCCTAAGGAAGTAATTAAGGTTAAAAGAGGTCATAAGGGTGGGTCCCTGATCCAGGAAGATTAGTGTCCTTAGAATAAGAGACACCAGAGAGCATTCTCCCCACCCTACCTCACCTCTCTCTGTCTCTCTCTCATCACACAAAGAACAGGTCATGTCAGCACACAAGATGACCATCTACAAACCATGAAGAAAATCCTCATCCCAAACTGAGCCCTTCTGGAATCTTGATCTTGGATTTTCCAGCCTCCAGAACTGTGAGAAAATAAATTGCTGTTGCTTTAATCTACCTAGTGTGTTGTATTTTGTTATGGTAGCCCTAACAGACTAGTGCATACATTTTTCATTTAAAAAAAACTCTCAAAATTAGTGGACCAAAAATTATTTCTCCTTTAATATTCAGGTGCAAATATTCAACATATCACATCAAATTAGCTGAAAAACTTCCATAAAATACACTTCCCACAGTACTGCCTTATTCAGATTCTGATTTAATTAATCTTGGGAGAGACTCTGGAATTTGTTTATAAGAAGCAGCAAGGTATGCTGGGTGATTGATTCTGTTGCTAAAATGCTTGGACCACCCATGGAGAGTACAACTCTAAGTATTCTTATCTGCGTGTCCCTAATGAATTGAAATGATGGAGTAGGGAATGATTCTTCGTAAGTCAAATGCTTATTTATTATTCAAGAATAAAGAAGATATTTAGGACCTAGAACTTTCAGAACGTATATAGGCATCTATGTTCAAATATAATAATTGAGATTCTTTTACAATTAAGCAATAAAAATGATGTTGTTTTAATTTTTCTACTTTATTTTCCATGTTCATTTTTGCTCCCAATTAAAAAACACAGGGGAATATTCCTTTTCATGCTTACTTTACAAAGTTAATATACATTTAGCATTATAAAGAATCCTGGGTCTGGGAAACTGAATAAGAAACAGATGTTGGGAAATTAGTGCAATCTAAAAGGCAGTCTACCTTCATTTCTATTATAAAGAGATCCACATCAGAACCCCTGTTGTGGCTATATTCTCCCAACAGAAGTTTCATTTAGGTTTTTTTTTTTCCAGTAATGAAACTTAAGTTGGGAAGTTTTCAAACTGCTGATACTCCTACAAAGGCTATGGATTCTTTTAGGCAAGTGTTGTATTGAAAATACCTGCCCCATTCAAAAGACTGCTGCAGGGCACCAAAGCAATAGAAAATTTTCAAACCCTGCTGCCCGTATCTTCTTCCTTCTGATGCCCAGCATGACACCCCACAGCAAATACATGAGCTACTTGCTAAAGAAGTGCTCTTTTAAAAAAAATTATTATTTGCTTAAATCCTGTAGTTTCTCAGAACATTCCCTATATATGCCCTTCAAATCTTCACTTTGTAGATTCTCAGCTGACAGGGCAACTCCAGAGATATGAAGAAAGCCATACTTTACAGTATTGAGCTGATCCTTCTTCTGAAAAAGATAACTGCCAAGTCAAGGTTATTATTTGTATGCATTAATTTTTAATTGAGCTTGAGAGCCGAAACTATTTTGATATCCTGATTTTCCCAAAGAAATTGCTTGCCTAAATTGATTAATGAGGTAACGACTCAGGAGCCCACGCAACCAAGCAAGGCGAAGGAATACAGCAGATATATCAAACACTAAAGACTTATTTTCCCTCAATTCAGAAAAAAAAAAAAAATGAGTTTTTTTAAAAAGTTTTTAAAATACAGGCTTAGACAAACTTGTGAATTGAAACCATATTCTCTTATCATTTTGTATATTTTTTCAATATCATCACCAACATTTTTCTTCTACTTTTTATTTCTTGGATGTTTTTTCCTCTCTTTCTTATAACATTATGTTACTTTCCCCAGGTTGAAGATCTTGAAGATTTAAGCCTAGACCTGGCTTTGTTTCTTTTCCTTTTTCTCAATTTGAACACCTCTTTTATCCTCTGGTCAAATCTCCTATACACAGCACAAGCTCCCCTACACATTTTATTACTGTTCTACTATTCTACATCATTACTCCAATGGTGATTTCACAGAGCAGTTAACAAAAGACACCTTCCATAAAAATAATTTCCTCTCAAATATACATGATGGTTATTTTGTCCAAAATAATCATCATGCATCAATTATATAGTGAAAACATAATTTTTCATCTGCCAATTTATAAATTTTAAGACATTACTTCTTACAGAATACTAACAATAAAACAAAATGGTGCCTAATAGTGAGACACAGATACACGAATGTATGTTTCCGAATGCTGTGGTTAATGTTTCTACATAGCTATGTGTCTTCTGCCTGGACCTACATCTCCACATCATTTTCCCCAAAAACTTGTTTGACAAACCAGTATTTTCAGTATACGTTAATTAGTCTTGGGGAGAAAAAAGGATATGCAATCAAATAAATATGAGAAACACTGTTGCAGTTAAACAAAGTTCATTAGATTTATATATTTTAAGATTTATCTTGAAATAGGTAAAGTATACAAAAAAGTAAAGTGTTTCAAAATTATATGTGCTATCCCTGTACAAGAACTACGATATTATTTTGTGTTTCTTTGCAATTTTTGGTATCTGTCTTAAGTGAAAAAGCAGAACTGATTTGCTTTTCATATTGCAAGGCATTGTGGATTATTGAACATGGGAGGAAAAGAATGCAGCATTCACCAAATATATTTGACAATAAAGTCTTCCCATTCTCCCACCTGTTGCACTCACTGTCTTCTCCTAGAACATGTTCCTACAACAATACTCTATAGCGCACAATTGAGAAAGTCTGTTCAAGCCTGTGCCTTCAGAGTGTGACGCCCCAAAGAAGAGAGCCATAGGAACAACAAAGCACATTGGACAGAGCTTTGGAATAAAAATAATTGGTTTTAAATTCATTTCTTAATTATGCAACTTACTCGCTGGATTACCTGAGTATTTCTTTAAATCTCTCAGTGATACAGTTTCCTCATCTATAAGATGGAGAAGACAATGATGTGCCTCTCTTTGAGCTGTGATTCTTAATAAGATAACCTGTATAAAAGTCCCTGTGCAGCTGTCCATGGTGGCTCATCCCTGTAATCCCAGCACTTTGGAAGGCGGATCACAAGATCAGGAGTTCGAGACCAGCCTCACCAATATGGTGAAACCCCACCTCTACTATAAAATATAAAACTTAGCCAGGCATGGTGGCAGGCACCTGTAGTCCCAGCTACTCGGGAGGCTGAGCCAGGAGAATGGCGTGAACACAGGAGACAGAATTTGCAGTGAGCTGAGATCCTGCCACTGCACTCCAGCCTGGGCAACATAGTGAGACTTTGTCTCACAATAAAAAAAAAAAAAAAAGAAAAAGAAAAAGTCTCTGGTCCCTGTGCATAATGACAGTTTGTATTCATGGAGCAACTACTGAATGCTGTAGTCAGCTTAGCATACATTTCTAAGTATAACAGTAAGTCAGAAAAAATCAGATTACAGGTTACTTGTAAAATTTTGTTGGGTTTTAGCAAATGCCTTCTCCTTAAAACAAAATTTGTGATGAATTGTAATCAAGGTTTTCTTGTGTTTTTTTTTTTTTTTCTCCTGAGTTTCAAGCTACTTTAAACCAGAGTTTCATGTCTCATTTATCTTTTCATGTGTGTACTGGAACAACATTAGTTAATCAATTTTGGTAAATTTAGTTGAAAAAAGTTATGTGACGATGTTGGTGGCCAATATTTTCCAACTATTTATAACTAACCCAACAACAAATTTAATCTATTATTAAATTATAAATAATGATAATAACAAATGATATATTGTTGTATTTTATTCATTTATACATGCAATTACAATTTAAGCTCTAATTGTCGTGAAATACAATGCCTATAAAATCCTATTCATCAATTTCTTTAGAGATTTTTACGTGTACATTTGTCTAGTGGGTAGAGTCATATAGTGGAAGTAGATTATGTCAAAAGTATATTCCTCTGATTTAGGAGTATATAATTCTTATAAATAATTGTATTTATTGTCAAGTTTAAAATAAATGATTGTTTAATGTTATCATCTAGTAGAAATTTAAAAATTAATTCTGAAAAGATTCATTCACCAAATTCTCAGAAATATAAAAGTGTCACAAACAGCCACAAACTACAAGTCCTTGAAAGTGACATTGTTTATAAATTAACAAGCATGGCTTTCACATGATCAATAAGGTTTACATATTCATTTCCTACAAACCATACCCAAGATAACTTTTGAAAAGAGGGTAAAATGATGCTCATTAAGACAGTGAGAAGAGTGAGAAAAAATATTAAATATTTTATTGAGATAAATTTGAAGAATATAGTCTAATCTTCCAACTTTAAGTCTGAGGTCTGCAAATTGTCCAAGTGTTTGGATTAATGTTCAAACATTTCAGTACACTGGGACGTACAATTACATAGAGATAGCAGAACTTTTATATGTATAGAATCAGCAACAGAGTATGTAACCTGCATAGTCATAGACCGTTGGGTCCTGCACTTGGTTTACTGTTCTGCTCTTGCTGTCTTGTCATTTGTGATAATTTTAACTTTGAATTTGTGTTTCGTAAGTGAAGTCCAGTGGGATGGTGGAACATGCACAAGCAGAAGACACAGACTCAGTGTACCCAAAGGCTCAGGTGGGCAGCATGCCTCCAAGCAGGTGACCTGACTGCAGAATGTGCAGGTCAGGGAAAGTCTGGGGCACTGCATGATCCCCGAGGTGGCAGCTGGGACTGGGAGCTGGACCCAGATTTGTGGTAATGAGAACAGCAATGGCAGCACAGCAGCAGCAAGAATAATGGGATGCCAGCTTGCTTGTCCATTCCCAGAGCCTGTATCTACCACATCTGTACAAATATTAACTCTCCCTTTCAGTAAATTATTACAAAATAAAAGTATACAGATGGACATTGCAATAAAGCATATTAGGGAAGAATTGCAAAGCAAATATCCATAAGCAGAAACATAGAAATTGAATTTAAAGATCATCACTTACAGAGGAAAAGAACACTATTTTCATAGGAAGCTTCAAATGAACTAATAACTAATCAGCAATATATTTGAAATTATTTCTTTTATAATTAAAGGACAGATATAGAAAGAATGAACAGATATCTTTAGTTATTAAAAAACCTCTGAAGTCTTTTTTTTATAACTTCCACAAGTTACAAGTAATGCCACAGGAAACATTAGAATGCCACTGTACAAATTTTCATTTAAAATTAAATTTAGACTTATATAAAACTGATTCACATAAAAAGTATGATGGTTTTAACAAAAATTTTCCTCAGGAATTATGGGCTCTAGATATACTAAAATATATATTTTTAATAATGTATTTAGAAAGTTATTCTAGTTCTAATAACAGTTACATAAGCAGAAAAATCTTTCTCAAAATTAAAAGTAATCAGGAATCATTTGATTTTTGTAACTAATGTTGCTTTCATCTATACAGATGAAAATTAAGTTGCGAAAGTATAAATTTGATGACAATAAATAAAGTTTAGGAAAGCAGGTCAGAAAAAAATGAAGATATCACATTAACAAATGATTATGATTTTTCATAGATGACAAAGTATATTAATACTTGTCATTATTGCATAAATTATGAGGTCAAACTGTTATTTCTCCTGATACTTCTATGTTTTAACTCATGTCTCACTACTATAACTACTATGTTTTATAAGCAATAAAATATTTTTAAGAAAACATATTTATGTTTTGGTATTTTTAATTGCATTTCTTCTTTAAAGCTGTTTGAATAAGGGGCTCTAAATTTCATATTATACCGGATCCCACAAATTATATACTCAGCCCTGTATGGAGATATCTTAATTTCTTTCCACTTACTCTTGCCATCTTATTTGTTATTTCACTGACAATTAATTCTAAATTATCCTTATCAAAAATTTTGAAGTGTTTAACCTTGTGGGAAAGAAAGTAAACCAGTGGAATGGAAATTGGACTAGATCCTCTGGTATTCAAATTACACCTCCAACATTAACCAGCTGTGGAACTTCAGGCAATATACTTAATGTTTTCAATTTCTTCAAATATAAAAGTAGGATGTAAGTTGTATATTATAATATTCAGTTTTCTACCAAATACGGACAGCATGAATGGCAAAATACATTTTATATCTTGTAAAATACACTCAATGTTTTTTTCTTGGAAAGTTGTTTTGCACATTAGCCTTCTAAAGCAGAACTTGTATTTAACCCGGGGTTCTGGACAAGTATCTGTCTGTGGAAACTTTTTCACTCAACACTGTCAGTTTTCAGTGTATCTGGAATTCTCCTGGACATTCTTTGAGAAACATACAAGCACAATGTTTCCTTCAGGTTTTAATATTAGATTTTAAAAAAGGCAAAAATGGCCTTAAAATGTAAGCTTGTAAGCTAATTTTTATACTACTTAGGTAGGGTGGGGAGTCAAATCAAACTTGAAAGACATTTATGCATATGTGACTTGTCAACCACCAAACTATACCAATATAAGACATTTTCCTTTCATGGGCAGTCCAAGGCACCACAGGGCTCCCAAATGGGTAGCTGGGACTGGGACCTGGACTTCAATTCTCAGGGAAGATACACAGGGTTAAGACACTACTTGCTACTCAGCTGTTGTTGTTTTTATAGAACACATACCAAAACCTAATCTTTTAACCAAAGATCAGGACATGCTAATTGTTCACCTACTAGAAATATTTTGTTCCATAGATAATTCAGGTGATCATATAAATGTGTTTATATAAATACTGTATCTTTTCAAAAGCTTATGAAAAACTTCAAAGATCTTATAGCATTACACAATTTTAAAAAGACAATCATTGAACTATATTTATTTTTCTTTCTGATAATATACTAAATTTTACCTATTAGCAGTAGTTTCTGTAAATCAGTGCCTCACTATCAATGTGAAAATGGCAGGGATAATATAACTTAGGAATTAAGAAAGCCAGCAATGGAGTCACGTTTGTGGATTTGATCCATCACGTTCTTGCCAAGTGACACAGTGCAATTTAAGTCACTTTATTCATATATAATGTGAAACTTAATACAGTTCCTATCCCTTAAAATTGATATGAAAATTAAATCAAGTTAAAACATAAAAACACGAAAGAGAACAAAAATAGAAGGAAATTGAAGACATAAAAGAACAGAGGAAACCTAATATGATCAATATCTTCAAAGAAATAAGGAAAATTATCATATCCTTAAAATACATATGGGATGTTGTTTTAAAATATATATAATAAATGAATTAAAAAATTATAGGAATTTTAAAAATGAAAGCAGTAATTAAGAACAAAATCAAAAGATGAGTCATAATAAAATATAAACTTGATGACACCACCGCCAAAAGTAGAGGATTAAAAAAAATACTTTTATTAAGTATTTCTTTTTTTTTTTTTTTTTTTTTTGAGAAGGAGTCTTGCTCTGTCGCCCAGGCTGGAGTGCAGCGGCACCATCTCAGCTCACTGCAAGCTCTACCTCCCAGGTTCATGCCATTCTCCTGCCTCAGCCTCCCAAGTAGCTGGGACCACAGGCACTTGCCACCACTCCAGGCTAATTTTTTGTATTTTTTAGTAGAGATGGAGTTTCACCATGTTAGCCAGGATGGTCTCGATCTCCTGACCTCATGATCTGCCTGCCTCGGCCTCCCAAAGTGCTGGGATTACAGGAGTGAGCCACCGTGCCTGGCCAAAGTATTTCTTAAGAATCACTAAAATCGAGAATCAATGTAAGAGATTTAACATCCAGATAATAAGATTTTCAGAAAAGATAAACAGAGAAAATGGAGGAAAAGTAATTTAAAATATAATAATAAGAAAATTTCCCAGAATTAAAAAAAGGAGATGTTACAGAAATAAAATGCCCATGAGAACAATAAATGAGAAGAAACCCACACCAAGGAATATTATCATGAAGTTTTGAAACATGATGAATTAAGAAAAAACCTAAATTGTCAGAGAAGGAAAACGGATCACTTAAACAGGTTATGAGATCAACCACAGCAATACAGTATAAGGGAAGCAAATGATAGTTTCATACTTGTGAGTTTTCACAGGTGTACCACTACTGCTTGAAGCTACTAGATACACCCATCCGAAAGATACAGCATGCTTCAAGGTGAAGTTAGAAAATTGAGGATCCACAAAAAGAAGGAGGTAAACGGAATCTACAGGATGGTGATGAAAGACAATTCTAGGAAAACATTTGATGATCAGGACAAAAGAACAGGGAGTCCAGATCAAAATAGGAAGACAAAAGTCTGTGGGAGAAATGGCATTAACGGAGAATAAATGAGACTGATAGAAATTTGATATATTAGACTAGAAAGGACAATTTTACAGTCCTTTTCAATAATTTGGGATAAATTAGTAAAAAGAAAAAGAAATAATGAAAAGGAGTGAATTATTGTCCCCATGAAAAAGAAGACATACAATGTTATATGGCAATAGGATATTCATGTATAAGAAATGAACAATATTGTTATACTCATAATTTAAAAACTTTTAATGTTAATTTAATTAAAATCATGATGCACTGTTTTAACAGTATTGTGTTAGCAGGAGTGCCTCAGGAAAGTGATTCTGGAAAGTTACAATATCAGTGTCAATTTTAAGAAGTCAAAACATAGTATCAATGTTTGAAAAAGCAAGGTGAACATATGCAATACACATGTCACATGCATGTTACATATGTGCCACACATATTGATGTATGCCATGCATGTTACATATATGTCACACATATGACATGTTTGTCACGCATATGTTGCATGTGTTGTATATGTTATATATGATACATATGTGTTATATATGTTGCATATATGTTATATATATGTTACATATATAAAACAAAGAAAATATAATTTAAAGTGGTAGCCTCAGAAAAGCAGAAATTAGGACTAGGGAAGAATAGGGTAAGGAACCAGTTTTTCTTTATGCAACTAATAGCACTATTAGTTTAGACATTGTTTAAACTGTGGAGATTTGTATATGTTTACATATATGTATTATATCTAAAATACATATTATACATAATGTATTTAGGTTGGTGCAAAAATAATTTCGGTTTTTGCCATTGAAAGGAATGACCAAACCTGCAATTACTTTTGCACCAACCTACTATTATTTTGATAAAATTAAAAAATAAATTTGAAAACAAGATAATAATGTCAGGCAAAACATTTAAAATAGATGTGCCCAACTGAGGTTTGGTTTAAAAAAAAATGATCTATGCTAAACATTTGCCTGTGGGAAATTATTAAGCCCAGGGTATATTTTTAATGCTATTCATAACATTTATGGGATACTTTCCCTTTCATCCACCAGAGTCTGATCAAGGAATATAGATTAACTCAAACAAAAGAACATTTTTATACATTGCAGAATCAATAAAATGAGTAATATCTTGTCTTTTACATTATCTGCATGAGTGCTTCTTAAATTTAATATGCATATAAATCACCTGAGAAACTTGTTAAGATGCAGATTCTGATTCCGGAGGTCTAAGAGCCTGAGGTTCTGCATTACAAACAAATTCTCTGGTGTATTAATTGTGATGTTCTGAAGACAATCCTTTAGATTTGGCAGCTCCATGCCATTTTTCCACTCCATTATTGAAAATTGAAAGTTAAATATAATGACTCCCTTCCAAAAGGTCTCTTCCAAAAGGTTCCAAATGTGTTTTGGAAATTTTAGGTTAAACATCATAAACTGCAAGACTTAGGGTCTTCAAATGCTAAAGTAGATTATCTCCAAGAGGGGGATGAAACGCAATTCAGTTTCTCAATTGTCTTGGTCATTAACCCATTTTCTTTTTTTTATTTTTGGAAAACAATAATGTATTAGAATTTGACATTACGTATATGCCTGGCAAAACTAAGGAATGCTAAATATCTTTGTATTTTCGTTTACTTGGGGAATACACAAAGAAGGGAAAAAATTTTCCAATACTTAGCAATTAGCAATTTTTTTAAGCAAAGACACAAAAGCATAAAAGATTAACTCTTTCTCCAATTTAAGCATTTAGCTAACAAATACTAATTGAATACTTCCTACTTTTCCGGTGGGGTTTTTTCTTAAGGTTACAAAAATAAATTAAAGCAGTCTTAAGAAGAATAATCTTAAATAGTTTTTGAAAAAACTTGGAATCTGAGCAGACTCTATTGTCCAGTCTTAATTTTCACTACAGCAAGAAATTCGAAAAGGATTTCCTTCCTTTGGCACCCTGTGTCTCAGTTTCAGGGAACTGTTTTCCCAGGTAACTTGTGCCCGCTGTGGCTTTTTTTATTTACTTGCAAGCTCTTTGACCCTAACATACCTAGACATATGAATCACTGGAAGGAGACTTGATAAAATATATATTGCTGGGCCCCAATTTACTTTAGAATCACCAGAAGCAGGTCCTATTTATATCTGTAGTACCCATACTGGGTAATGCTGAAGTAGCCAGCCTGGGAGTGCTACCTCGGCCAGCATTTTGATAACAGTAATTAGACCTCCTGAATATTTAGGGATGTAGCACTACAATGTCTGAAACTGACTCTCCAAAGGTTTAAAAGTGTGCGTGTGGGTGTGTGTGTGTGCGTGCATACACATGCGTGTTGGGGGGAAAAGAGAGAGTACTAGGTGGAAAGAAAGATTTAACAATTGGTGACTCTAAGTAAAGAATACATATATTTTTCATGCAACTATTTGTGTTGGTTTAAAAGCTTTCAAAATAAAATCTGAGAAAATTTTCAACTGCCTCTTTCTACTACCACTACCACCAGCAGCAGCTCAGGCACTCTGAATCGATCTACTTTACTCTGCTCTATTTTTTTCCACTGCATTTATCACCTCCTGGTAGATGACATTACTAAATTATTTATCGCCTATTGTCTGTCTTCTCCAATAGAAAGTAGGCTCCATAAAGGCAAAGATTTTCTTCTCTTTTGCTTACTGATATTTTCCAAAAGTCTGGATTAAAGCCTGGCACATAGAAGATACTAAGAATCAACTTTTTAATTTCTAAAATAAAAATTCTTATTGTGAAGATGTATTAGCCTGTTCTTATGTAGCTAATAAAGATGTATCAGAGACTGGATAATTTATAAAGGAAAGAGGTTTAATTGACTCACAGTTCCGCCTGGAGGGAGAGGCCTCACAATCATGGTTGAAGGTGAATGAAGAGCAGTCATGCTTTACATGGCAGCGGGCAAGAGAGAGCTTGTGCAAAGGAACTCCTCTTTATAAAACCATGAGTCTCATAAGACTTATTCACTATCATGAGAACAGCATGGGAAAGACCTGCCCCCATGATTTAATTATCTCCCACTGGGCCCCTCCCACAACACATAGGAATTATGGGAGCTACAATTCAAGATGATATTTGGGTGGGGACACAGCAAAACCTTACCATTCTGCCCCTGGCCACTTTCAAATCTCATGTCCTGACATTTCAAAACCAATCATGCCTTCCCAACAGTCCCCCAGAGTCTTAACTCATTTCAGCATTCACTCAAAAGTCCACAGTTCAAAGTCTTATCTGAGACAAGGCAAGTCACTTCCATCTAAGAGCCTATAAAATAAAAAACAAGTTAGTTACTTCCCAGATATAATGAGGGTACAATTAGTGTACCACAATTAAAAAATGTATTTGTTATACACAGAGAGACACTTTCCAAAGTGCTATGGAATAGCCAAAACCTCAACAGATTTCACATAGAAAAAATCATGCCATATCCCACTATTCACAATAGCAAATACTACACCATGGAATATTATGCAGCCATAAAAAAGGATGAGTTGATGTCCTTTGCAGGGACATGGATGAAGCTGGAAAACATCATACTGAGCAAACTAACACAAGAATAGAAAACCAAACATCACATGTTCTCACTCATAAGTGGGAGTTGAACAATGAGAACACATGGACACAGGGAGGGGAACATCACACACTGGGGCCTGTCAGTGGGTGGGAGGCTAGGGGAGGGATAGCATTAGGAGAAATATCTAATGTAGATGAAGGGTTTATGGATGAAGCAAACCACCATGGCATGTGTATAGCTATGTAACAAACCTGCATGTTCTGCACATGTACCCCAGAACTTAAAGTATAATTAAAAAATATTATTCCACATCTGTTCAACATACTGCAGTAACTTAGTCAAAGGATCAGCTTTCTACTCAGAAATGTAATAATGCTTCTGGATAACTCTGGGAGGAAAATGAGTAATTAAAATGAAAATGGAAATTACAAATCATATATAAATCAAAATTAATAAGTGTTATATATATAAAATCCTATAGGATACGGCCAAAGATTTATTTGGAACAAATCACATAGCTATAAATGTAAACTATACACACATTTCTATATTAAGGTGAAAAATAAAAGGTTGAATTAGCTATTCTTTCAAAAGGTGAATAGGCAAACTTTGTCTGGTAACCTCACCAGTATTTGTTCAATAAACTAAGGATAAAAGTAGTGAATTGAGTACCATTTCTCCTGAAACTATTACAAACAATTGAAAAGGAAGGACTCCTCTTTTAACTCATTTTTATGAGGCCAGCATCATCCTCACATCCTGATACAGGATGTGTATCATCCTGGCAGAGATACACAAAAAAATGAAAACTTCAGGCCAATATTCCTAATGAATATCAATACAAAAATCCTCAATAAAATACTGGAAAACTGAATCTAGCAGCACCTCAAAAAGCGTATTCACCATGATCAAGTTGGATTCATCCATGGGATGCAATGTGGGTTCAACCTACACAAATCAATCAATATAGTTGATCATATAAATGGGACTAAAGACAAAAACCACATGATTATCTCAATAGATGCAGAAAAGGCCTTTGATAAAATTCAACATCCTTTCGTGTTAAAAACTCTCAATAAGGCCGGTCGCGGTGGCTCACGCCTATAATCCCAGCACTTTAGGAGGCCAAAGTGGGTGGATTACAAGATCAGGAGATTGAAACTATCCTGGCTAACATGGTGAAACCCCGTTTCTCAAAAAAAAAAAAAAAAAAAAAAAAAAGACAAAAAATTAGCCGGGTGTGGTGGCAGGCGCCAGTAGTCCCAGCTACTCGGGAGGCTAAGGCAGGAGAATGGCGTGAACCCGGGAGGCGGAGTTTGCAGTGAGCCGAGATTGTGCCACTGCACTCCAACCTGGGCGACAGAGTGAGACTCTGTCTCAAAAAAAAAAAAAAAAAAAAAAAAAAAAAAAAAAACTCTCAATAAACTAGGTATTGAAGGAACATACTTCACAATAATAATAGCCACATACGACAAACCCATGATCAATACCATACTAAATGAGCAAAAGCTGGAAGCATTTTCCTTGAAAACTGGCACAAGACAAGGATGCCCTCTCTCACCACTCCTATTCAACATAGTATTAGAAGTTCTGACCGGAAAAGTCAGGCAAGAGAAAGAAATAAAGGGTGTTCAAATAGGAAGAGAGAAAGTCAAATTATCTTTGTTTGCAGATGACATGATCTTATATCTTGAAAACCCCAATGTCTCAGCCCCTTTTTAAGAAAAGCTTCTTAAGCTGATAAGCAACTTCAACAAAAACTCAGGATACAAAATGAATGTACAAAAATCACTGGCATCCCTATACACCAACAGGCAAGTAGAGGGCCAAATCATGACTGAACTCCTATTCACAGCTAATAGATGTATATGTAAAGGGGAGTATATTAAGGAATATTGACTTCCACAATCACAAGATGAAGTCTCACAAGAGGCCATCTTCAAGCTGAGGAGCAAAGAAGCTAGACTGAGTCGAAAAACCTCAAAAGTAGAGAAGCCAACAATGAATGCAGCCTTCGGTCTGCGGCCAAAGGCCTGAGAGTCCCTGGCAAACCAGTGGTGTAAGTATAAGAGTTCAAAAGCTGAAGAACTTGGAGTCTGATGTTCAAGGGCAGGAAGCATCCAACACAAGAGAAAGATGAAGACCAGAAGACTAAGCAAATCAGCTCATTTTACCTTCTCCTGTCTGCTGTATTCTAGCCATGCTGGTAGTTGATTAGATGGTGCTCACCCATATTGAGGGTGAGTCTGCCTCTCCCAGTTCACTGACTCAAATATTAATCTCCTTTAGCAACACTCTCACAGACACACCCAGGAACAATAATTTGCATCCTGCAATCCAATCAATTTGACACTTAATATCAACCATCACACAAGGGAAGTGAAGGACCTCTTCAAGGAGAACTACAAACCTCTGCTCAAGGAAATAAGAGAGGACATAAACAAACGAATAAAAATTTCATGCTCATGAATAGGGAGAATCAATATCATAAAAATGGCCATACTGCCCAAAGTAATTTGTAGATTCAATGCTATTCCCATTAAACTCCCATTGGCATTCTTCACAGAATTAGAAAAACGTATTTTAAAATTCATGTTAAACCAAAAAAAGAGCCCATATGGCCATGGCAAGGCTAAGCAAAAAGAACAAAGCTGGAGGCATTACACTACCCAACTTCAAATTATACTACAAGTCTACAATAACCAAAACAGCATGGTACTGGTGGGGGGGGGGGGGGAAACCAGACACATAGACAAAGAGAACAGAATAGATACCTCAGAAATAAGACCACACATCTAGAACCATCTGATCCTTGACAAACCTGACAAAAACAAGCAATGGGGAAAGGATCCCCTATTTAATAAATGGTGCTTGGAGAACTGGCTAGATATACGCAGCACATTTAAACTGGATCCCTTTCTTACACCTTACAAAAAAATTAATTCAAGATGGATTAAAGACTTAAATGCAAAACCCCAAACTATAAAAACCCTAGAAGAAAATCTAGGCAACACCATTCAGGACATAGGGATGGGCAAAGATTTTATGATGGAAATACCAAAAGCAATTGCAACAAAAGCAAAAATTGACAAATGAGATCTAATTAAACTAAATAACTTCTGCACAGCAAAAGAAACTATCATTAGAGTGAACAGACAACCTACAGAATGGGAAAAAATTTTTGCAATCTATCCATCTGACAAAGGTCTAATATTCAGAATCTACAAAGAACTTAAACAAATTTACTAGGAAAAAAAAAAACACCATTAAAAAGTGGGCAAAGGACATGAACAGACACTTCTCAAAGGAAGACATTCAAGTGGCCAAACAAACATATATTAAAAAAGTCTCCCTTGTAATCCCAGCACTTTGGGAGGCTGAGGCGGGCAGATCATGAGGTCAGGAGATCGAGACCATCCTGGTCTAACACGGTGAAACCCTGTCTCTACTAAAAAATAGAAAAAATTAGCCAGGCGTGGTGGTGGGCGCCTGTAGTCCCAGCTACTTGGGAGGCTGAGGCAGGAGAATGGTGTGAACCCGGGAGGTGGAGGTTGCAGTGAGCTGAGATCGTGCCACTGCACTCCAGCCTGGGCGGCAGAGCGAGACTCTGTCTCAAGAAAAAAAAAATCTCAAGATCACTGATCGTTAGAAAAATACAAATCAAAATCACAATGAGATACCATCTCACACAAGTCAGAATGCCAATTATTAAAAAGTCAAGAAAAAACAGATGCTGGTGAAGCTGCATAGAAAAAGGAAAATTTTTACACTTTTGGTGGGAATGTAAATTAGTTCAACCATTGTAGAAGATAAGTGTGGCAATTCCTCAAAGATCTAGAAGCAGAAATACCATTTGACCCAGAAATCCCATTACTGGGTATATACCCAGAGGAGTATAAATCATTCTATTATAAAGATACATGCAAACACATGTTCATTGCAGCATTATTCACAGTAGCAAAGATATGGATTCAATCCAAATGCCCAACAATGACAGACTAAAGAAAATATGGTACATATACACCATGGAACACAATGCAGCCATAAAAAGGAATTTCATTATGCCCTTTGCAGGGACGTGGATGGAGCTGGAAGCCATTATCCTCAGCAAATTAATGCAGGAATAGGAAATTGAACACCACATGTCCTCACTTATAAGTGGGAGCTGAACAATAAGAATACATGGACACATGGGAGAAAACAACACACACTGGGGCCTGTCATGGGTTGGGGTGGGAGGAGGGAGAGCATCAGGGAGAATAGCTAATGGATGCTGAGCTTAATACCTAAGTGACAGGTTGATCTGTGCAGCAAACCACCATGGCACATATTTCACCTGTGTAACAAACCTCCACATCCTGCACATGTACCCCGGAACTTAAAAGTTCAAGAAAAAACATAAACATAAATAAAGAAATAATTTCAAGTGGAGATAATTAAACGAACAGTTATATATAGGAGCAGCAGTATAAAATATGAAAAAATAGGCAAATATTGATGATTATTCATGAACTTGAGTTGGTAATAGGCATAATACCATGTATTAACTGTGTGGAATATTTGATATGCAAATAAAAGGAAAACACAAACTACTAACTTGCCAGGAGTAAAAATGTGTAGTATTAATTGTAAATAATTGCAATAGCTCACATGTGATATCTGCTCAGTTAACTCCTAACTAAATGGAGCCATACAGGTCACACTGCAAGAGTGTACTGGAGACATATACTTTGAAGATGTTGCCTTCCACATCCTAAAGCTTATTATCATAAAAATCAAGGTCTTACTATGTCTCAGGTACTTATTGCTAGTATGTTAAACATATTTAGATGTTTTGTTAATATGTACCATGTAATAAACTGAAGAAGTAATTTACTAAGAGTTTCTATAGGTGCAATTAATTTTTCCAAAATTTACTTAACATTTGTTGGTGACTGTCACTAATTAAAGACTCAAAAATAGAGTAAACATTTTTCAAAAGTTACTTCTTAACCTTATTGCAAAGTCTTAATATAATTGAAAAGATATACCTGGCAGGATAAAACATCAGTCTTCTAAGTGAACTCACTACAAATACATTTTAATCTGTATTTCATTTAAAAAATCACATTCTTGCACATTCTGAAAAGTTAGTGATAGATATCTTCTTCAAACCTCCCTCTCCTCCACCTTTCATTCTTTCTCCTTCTGTGTCCTAACCCTACTACAATATCATTATCCACAACCCATGAATAGGGGATTCCTTGTCTCCAATGAATGATTGCTAAAATGCAATGACAATGAGTGAAGCTCCTAATAACCAAATCAACAAGATGAATAAGCCAGCTATGTCCACTAACCGCACCAGTATTTGCTTAATAGGCTAAGGATGAAAGTAGCCCCATTGTCAAGAAAGGCGTCTGTGTATTAACCTAAAATAGAGAATTTCCCTTGCTAAGGATGATCTGGCTATAACTGCTGCAGGGCACCAAATAGTTCAGCATTAGCAATCAACCTCAACGTTCTAATTCAGTACCAAATATTAGAGTTGGGGAATAAGATAGAGTTGATTGGACAGGGTGGCACAATGAGCATCTTCCCTCTATGAGCAAGAATCAATTGAACTCCCTGAAGCACATACTATTTTAAAATGTCATGGCAAAAGAGAATTTTTATGGCAATTCAAAGGTGTTTCATTGTTTATGAATCTATTAATACAACTGCCTACATACATAGATCAAAGGACAAATTCTTATTTTCAAATGCATGACCCAAATTTATCTAATAAATTAATTGGACATTACTATTAAATGTAATAGTTGAAAACGTAATAAGAGAAAACCATCTAATGTAAAATATTATTTCTCCCAAATTTCTCTTCTGATTTTTAAAATGAGACAAGAGTCCACAGTATCTCTACCCTTACTTAACGTAAGTCCATGTTACCCCATGTAATTAAAAACAATAAAATAAAATAGAATGTATAATTATGTGGATGATTTATAGATAAGAAAAATATACATGGAAAAAAACAAGAAAATTGACTTAAAAATAGAAGTATTAGAGAGATCAGCCTGGAGGTATATGAAAAATTTAACACAGAAAAATGTACTAGCTATTCAGCTATTTCCAGTTTAAAAATGTGATAAATGAACCTATTAAATTTAAAATAATAAAGATTAATATTCAAGTTATAATAATAAAACTGTCTAAAGTTATATTGATATGTTTGAAAATATGCAAAGACATAAGAATGGAATCCTTCATAAATACCTAGGTATGACATTCCTGGACGGGAATAAAAAGAAAAACATCAGCATAAGATCTGGGGACTAAAATGTAAGGACAAATAAAGATGACAGAATAATACATACAATGTATATGCTCCAAAAAATTATAAAAATAACATTACTAACAAGAAACTGGATGGAAAAAGGAGGAAAAAGTGAAAACTAGACCACACTTGCTGACTTCCTTCTAAGTATTAACTAAAAACGAAATCCTTTGGCCGGGAGCGATAGCTCACACCTGTAATTCTGTTACTTTGTAAGGCCGAGGCAGGTGGATCACCTGAGGTCAGGAGTTCGAGACCAGCCTGGCTAACATGGTAAAACCCCATCTCTACTAAAAGTACAAAAATTAGCTGGGTGTGGTGGCATGTGCCTGTAGTCCCAACTACTTGGGAGGCTGAGGCAGGAGTTCCAACTACTTAAGAGGCTGAGACAGGAGAATCACTTGAACCAGGGAGGGGGAGGTTGCAGTGAGCCAATATGGTGCCACTGTACTCCAGCCTTGGCAACAGAGCAAGCAAGACTCTATCTCAAAAAAAAAAAAAAAAAGAAAGAAAAAAAAAAGTGGGGGAAATCCTTTGAAGTTGATACATCATCTACTGGATACTTAAGTGGAACCACTTTGTAGAAGACCTATTTCTTGATTCAGTGCAAATTGCACCTTCATTATCCATAAATGAGTTTGTAAACAGGGTATTCCATTTTGATAGTGACCATTCTGGAAACTGCAGTTGTCAATGTGACCCATGGAGTCTGATGGCTATCAATAGCAATACCTAAAAGAGAAAATTTATCTACAAACTTTATGGCAACACTTGAACCCTCATTATGGACACAGTTTTCAAAATCGTGATTACAACCAAACTCTTAGTCCTAAAGTGTTGTTTTTCATTATCATTATTAATTTCCAATTCCTCTTGACTGGGAATTATTGAAAACCCTCTAGAACATTAACAGAGCTCCCCATGTCTGGTCCAACCTGACTTCCTCTTCTTAGAGACCTTCTCTTCTGCTGTATTTCTTGTAAAGTATTCCATGCTATTCTTTCTGGAATGGTTTCAAGTTTATATCAAAACCCTCACTACCAATCACAGAAAGCTGCAGGTTGCTGTTTAGATCCTTGCTCGTCAGAGTTATGACATTCGCTGTGCTTGAAGGCTCCCTAATGAAATGGCTGCCGCATGTTAGTATGACTTTGGGAACCGTCTCTCACAGTATGGAGCCTGCGTTATCCTTGTGAGGGCCTGTGTGCTGTTCTCTCACCACTGGGTGGTCTATGTTCTCTACCAGGCTTCAGCAATGAGGGGGACGTGTAAATTCATCACTTTTTGTTAGGAAGAATAACAAGTATTTTCTGGGAAGAAAAATGAGCTCCATGATTTACTGTGCTCAACACTTAGCCTTAGCCCTCTCCATTCTTTTTTTTTTTTTTTTTTTTTTTTTTTTTTTTTGAGACGGAGTCTCGTCTGTTGCCCAGGCTGGAGTGCAATGGCGCAATCTCTGCTCACCGCAACCTCCGTCTCCCGGGTTCAAGTGATTCTCCTACCTTAGCTTCCTAAGTGGCTGGGATTGCAGGCACACACCATCATACCCGGCTAATTTTTGTATTTTTAGTAGAGACGGGGTTTCACCATATTGGTTAGGCTGGTCTCAAACTGACCTCGTGATCCACCCACCTTGACTTCCCAAAGTGCTGGGATTACGGTGCCCGGCCAGCCCTCCTCACTCTTAATGTCCCCTGAAGTACGTTAAAGATTTGCTTTTTAACCATTTCATGTCTAGTTTTTATGTGAGCTTGAGGATAATTGATGACATTCACTCAATGTTATATATTTTAATGTAAATAAGTAACATTAATTCCTGTAAGTAAAGGTCTTTTCTCTTTATTTCTTACTATTTTAGGATCACGAATCACACACTGATTTTAATAGAAAGAAGAAACTTTCATTAATTACATAAAATGGAATTAATTTATATTCACAGAAACAATATTAAATTAGTGCTTTTCAAACTTTAAAGTGCTTAAGAATCACTTAGGAATCTTGTTAAAATTCAGATTTGGATTCAGTAGGTCTGAGAATGTGTCTAATAGTCTGCATTTCTAACAAGTTTCTTAGTGATGCCAATGCTACCTAATTATGGGCCACACTTTTATTTGCAAGTATTTAAGTAGACTTTATTATTGTCATTGGAGTATTATGCAAGCTTAAACAAACATATACAGACACAAAAACGCTTAAATATAGTCATCCACTGCCTAAGGACATTTTAGTCAATGATTACCACATGTATGATAGTGGTCCCATAAGATTATAAAGACATTGCAAAATTCCTATTGCATAGTGACATTGCAGTCATCATAATGTTGTAGCACAACACATTACTCAGGTATTTATGATGATGCTGGTATAAACAAACCTACTGTGCTGCCAATTGTATAAAAGTATGACACATATAATTATTTATAGTACCTAATACTTGGTAATGATAATAAATGAGTACATTACTGGTTTACATTTACTATACATTTTATCATTATTTTATAGTATACTCTTAATTATTAAAAAAACATAAAACAGCCTCAGGCAAGTTCTTCAGGAGGTATTCTAGAAGTCATTGTTACAGGAGATGATAACTCCGTGTGTGTTACTGCTCCTGAAAACCTTCCAGTGGGACAAGATGTGGCGGTGGAAGACAATGATATTGGCTATCTCGACCCTCGGTAGGCCTAGGCTAATGTGTGTATTTGTGTCTCAGTTTTTAGAGAAAAAAGTTTAAAAAGTTAAATAAAATATTTTAAATATTTTAAAAACATAAAATAGCTTATAGAATAAGAATAAAAAATATTTTTGTACAGCTGTACAATGCATATGTGTCTTAAGCTTTAAGTATTATTTTTAAAAGTCAAAAAGTTAAAATATTAAATAGTTGTAAAGTAGAAAAATTATAGTAAGCTATTGCTAACATATTATTAAAGAAAAATATTTTTATAAATTTAGTGTAGTCTAAGTCTACAGTGTTTATCAGGTCCACAGTATTGTATAACAACATCTTAGGCATTCACTTTCACTCATCATTCACTCTCTGATGCACCCAGTTCTGCAAGCTCCATTCATAGTAAATGTCCTATACAGGTGTATCCTTTTTCATCTTTTATACTATACTTTTACTGTATCTCTTGTATGTTAACATACACAAATATTTATTGTGTTACAATTGCCTAAAGCATTCAGTTCAGTAACATGATGTACATGTTTGTAGCTTACCTGCGATAGGCCATACCGTATTTGTAGCCTATAGGCTATAGACTACTAAACTATAGGATATACCATCTAGTGCAGTAGGCTATACCATCTAGGTTTGTATAAGTAGACTCCATGATATTCTCACAATGACAAAATCGCCTAACAACACATTTCTCAGAACATATTCTCATTGTTATTTGATTCACAACTATATATGAAAACACTCAAACAACACTTTTAAAATAAGCTTCTGTATAACAAAGAGTATGGTACTTCTTATGAATTTTTTTTCTGATACTTAAGAAGTTTTTCTTTCTTTTTTGCCTTCAGTAAAGAAAAAACAATCTTCATAAAATACCATCAGATCAGGAGTTGAAGATTCTCTCTCGTAACTTCTAATGGACGTTCTCAGACTTTGTAGCAATTCTTGGAAAATCAAAGCCATTCGATACCATACGTATAATGAGGTAATATTCAATTTTAACTGAAAACAACTACACCAATAATAAGGGCATGCACATGACACCATTCGCAGGAATATAAGCCAGCCTCCATAACAGGAAAGGTTTGGTATACATGCATGAGACAGTTAATCAAGCCGGGGAGAATTTGTTGAAGTAAATAACATGCTTCCAGAGATCATGTGCCGATTAATTGAAAATATTGGTTGGGTGTGGTGGCTCACACCTGTAATCCCAGCAGTTTGGGAGGCCGAGGTGGGCAGATCACGAGGTCAACAGTTCAAGACCAGCCTGGCAAAGACCGTGAAACCCTTTCTCTACTAAAAATACAAAAAAAACTAGCAGGGCATGGTGTCGGGCGCTTATAATCCAGCTACTCGGGAGGCTACTCAGATTTTACCTTACAATCAGGCTAATAAGTTAGAGAATTGCTTGAACCTGGGGGGTGGAGGTTGCAGGGTTGCAGTGAGCCAAGACCATGCCACCACACTCCACCCTGGGCAACAGAGCAAGACACCATCTCAAAAAAAAAAAAAAAAAATTCAACCAATTCTATAATATTTACGAGAGATTTGTATCTTTTTTATATAAAGATATGTGTAGTTATAACATAACCATTCTAACCACAGTTTAAATGAACTGAGAGGGGATTTAATATTTAAAGATTTGTTTCACAAATCTTCATTGTAAAGCAAGTTACTTGAGAAGAGTAATATAATGATGTTTTCGTTTACTAAGAACCTAGTAATTGCCACCACACACTATGCAAAGCACTTTACATAAATTAGCTTATTTAATACTCAAAATCTCCCCTTGAGACAGATATTATTATTAGTCCCACCTTACAGATGAAGAAACTGAGTCTCAAGGAAATTATATAAATTTTCCAAGGTAACACAGCCAATTAATATTAGAGCTGAGATTCTAACCTAATTCTGTATTATTCTAAACAATGAGTTCTTTAAACATGTTGTATCATTTCCAGGCATCTTTCTTTATCAATGGTTCTCAAAGTTTGTTCAGAAACCTTAGCATCACCTGGGAGCTTGTTAGAAATGCAAATACTTGGTCCCCATTTCTGACAGCTCAGAACGGAAACTCGAGAGGTGGAACCGAGTAATCTGTGCTTTAACAATCCTCCAGATAATATTGATGCATATTAAAAAGTAAGAATCAGTGATATGTATTAACATTAATATCATACATTAGAAATTTGATTTTTCTTAGATGATCAGAAATGTGAATTTGGACATTTTAATAGCATTCTATTTAAGTGAATACTATTAAAGATGCTAAGAAAGTGTACCTACACAAAAGAATTTCTCCTTGACATCTGGGCTCCTGGTTATACATATTTAACAGGGAACCAATTATTTCATACGATTAAGAATAAGGCACAAATTGTATGCACTTAATCACATTGCCTAGAATCCACATTTTCATGCTGCTATTTATGATAAATACTTTTATGTTTCTTAGTTTTTAAGAGAAGCCCCCTAATGTTTTATTTGATTGAATACACTTATTGTAATATGAATTGTCAGAAAAAGTGTGCTTTCTGTGAAGATCCAGGTAAAATCAGAACCTGATTTTACCCTACAATCAGGCTAATAAGTTAACCTGCCACAATGTGGTAAACGCTGTCAGAAGTCAGAAGGCTCCTAGGTCAGAGACAAAAGATTTTATTAATCATGGCAATAACAGTAGCCCGAGTATCAACTTTTTCTTATAGAGATTCCCCAAGTCCCGGTTACCACAGAGGGACCTGATGCAAAGAGGGCCAGGTGATACTTGCACACACAGTGAATTTCATTACCTGAGAGGAACACTGACCTGAGCAAGCAGTACATTTTTAAATGGGCACTAAATATGTTTGACCTTTACTCTAGAAGGAGCCACTATTCTCTTTCAAAGCTATAAGCAAACCTGCTTTTGCTCTGAAGGGAGACACACGCTGTACTTCCAACATTGTTTGTTATACAAGCATCCTTGCAAAGATAGCCAAAAAAAAGGCTATTAGTGCCCCTGTTTGGAAGACATACGGAAACATAAGAGATTCATGGAGAATTGTTTCTCAGTACCTTCATTTGATATATGTTGAAATGACATATATGGGCTGACAAGAGTACGCTTTTTCTTGAAAATGCCAAGTGGATATAGTCAAGAGTTGCACAGCTCTAAAACATTAGATTTGTCTGTAATGCAATTGCTTGTTAAATTTTTAAAAGATGCCATATGCTGAATAGTTTAAGGTCATTTTTAAACTTGAAAAAAAAAACACATTCTGAGCAGGAAATGTTCTAGATTATCTGAAATAAGTTCTACTTCACATAATTCAATATAATATGGACACACATGTCATTTAATATTAAATTATAAATCAAGAATACATTTTGGAATCTGCCACTAAAATCTCAGAATTCAGCTTTTCTCACTGTGTGGTGTTGCTTAGCGATAAGCCTAGCAACACATTGCTTTTAAAGAGGAGCCAAACTATCACATTGGGGTGGTCCAAAAAGAATCACTTAGAAAAATAGCAATTATTCACAATGCAAGATATTACTGTCTGATACAATTAGGAACAACTCTTATTTCCCACTTTGAAATCAATTCTCTGATTTAAGTGTTCACAACTTCTGCCTGAATCAAGAGAAAATAAAAGGGTGAGGGTTGGTTTTTGAGGAAACCTGGGTGAATTAATGTGGTTTCATTTATATTTTTCTTTGCAAATAATATCTCCTTAATTCATTAGTATAACCTATGAACAGCTACTGTGGATGTGTTTTAGATTTTGCTATCAGGTGATAATTGTTGGTCCACATTTTCTGTTCTAAATTAATTAATTTCGCAAGCTAAGTTGCTTGTTAAGGAGATATTTGTTTTCTAACGGTAAGATTAATTGCAATATCCTACTGCTCGTCAAATACCTTTTGGAACAAAGAGTAAATAAACAGAAATGATAAAAAGAAAGTAAGAAAGGAAGGTGGGAGAGAAGGAAGGAGGGAAGGAATCATGAAAATAGAAAAGAGTTGAAAACAATTTAACATACATAACTATCTATTTAACGATTATGGAAAACATTGAAGGAGAACTATTAAAAGATATTTTTGTTTTTCAAGTTAAAAGTAGGACCTCTTCCCAAAGGACATTTGTTTGGGATTTTGGCAATAAGTTACTGTAAAAGCAACAGTTCAAACATCAATGAATACATACAATTTTTATAAGGCACAATAGTGTTGAAAGCGGCCGGGCGCGGTGGCTCAAGCCTGTAATCCCAGCACTTTGGGAGGCCGAGACGGGCGGATCACGAGGTCAGGAGATCGAGACCATCCTGGCTAACACAATGAAACCCCGTCTCCACTAAAAATACCAAAAAATTAGCTGGGCGTGGTGGCGGCGCCTGTAGTCCCAGCTACTCGGGAGGCTGAGGCAGGAGAATGGCGGGAACCCGGGAGGCGGAGCTTGCAGTGAGCAGAGATCGCGCCACTGCACTCCAGCCTGGGCGACAGAGCGAGACTCCGCCTCAAAAAAAAAAAAAAAAAAAAAAAAAAAACTAGTGTTGAAAGCTTATTAACAGAAATTTAATGTTGAAGTTTGTAAGTTCTTATTTCCTTAACACTGTTTATTACTCAGAACTGCATTAGGACATTAGGCTTTACTTTACCTGTTCTCATGTTAAAACTGATCTTTCAGAATTACTCCTCTGATATTCATTCGCTTCCTTTCCTCATGATATTCCATCTTTGACAAATATGTTCATGTAAATGTGCAGAGTAAAACATAAACTATTCTATAGATTCTTAAGAAAGTGCCCTTAATCTATAGTATTATATTAATATATTAATGTATAAAATCAAAACTCCTCTGGTGATTTTCTTTTGTAAAGCCCAAGAAAGTAAGAGGTGTATAATCACACCCACATGCAGAAAGTATTCAATATATATTGTTACTTAATACATTGGCACAACAGTAATTTAAAGTAAAAATCAAGGTTGAGATTGTTGCCTAGAGGCCATAGGAATGATATTTAATACATTAAATGCTAGGAATGTGTTTCAATCATTATTCTATGTAACAAAGCACCAATTTAGTGGTTTAAAATAACAAACCTTTCATTTCATTACAATTCTGCAATTTGGGTTAGGTGCACATCTGGGCAACTCTTCTGCTGGTCTTTTCTAGAAGCACACAAGTGGGTGAAGTCATGTGGTAGCTCAACTGGAGCTAAAAAAATATTAGATAGTCCCCATCACATTTCTGATGGTTGTTGTTCACTGGTTGGTCTTGTACACTTCAGATACAATAGCTCTTCTCTGTCTCACGTTGTCTTTAATCCTGCACTGGCTAGACAGGGCTTCTTCAGGTAATGGTAGAAGTGTTCCAAGACAGCAAGGGTAGAAACTGCCAAGCCTATTGAGTCCAAGTGTCTTTTGCCATACTCATGTCACTGTTGCCATATTCATCTGGTGAAAGCAAGTCACAGATGAGGCCAAATTCTAGAGGTGGAGAAATCGACTTTACCTTTTGATTGGAGAGGTGGTGAAAACATTTTGCAAAAGAGCATGAACACAGAGATTAGGAGAATTATTGAAGTCCTTATTACAAGTAATATAACGCAAGATTGAGTCAAAGCTTGTCCTAAGATTTATAAGTATGCTTAAAAATCAGAAACAGAGTAATCACACACAGCACACCCACACATACACACAATGCTCTTCCAAGTTGTGGGTGCCAGATATTACATAAAGTCACCATTCCATTTATTCCCTTCATTTATTCCATCAAGACAATCCTGTCCCAGCATTTCTGCCCTCACTTTTGAAGATGGATTATTCAAGAGAGTACTTAGATCATAAAATATACTTAATGAAGTCTTGACCATTGTCCTAACCTACATCTACCACTCAGAGGAATTTGCACTGTTTACCTTGCCAACTGTCAATGAGTGAATCTTCAGTCCAAACGAATCAGTTGTTTTTAGTGAATTTACAACACAGACTTCTTCCTAAAAAGATAGAGATTAGAGGCCGGGCATGGTGGCTCACGCCTGTAATCCCAGCACTTTGGGAGGACAAGGCCAGCGGACCACTAGGTCAGGAGATTGAGACCACCCTGACTAACTCAGTGAAACCCCGTCTCTACTAAAAGTACAAAAAAAAAAAAAAAAAATTAGCCGGGCGTGGTGGCCGGCGCCTGAAATCCCAGCTACTCGGGAGGCTGAAGCAGGAGGATGGCATGAACCTGGGAGGCAGAGCTTGCGGTGAGATTCTGCCACTGCACTCCAGCCTGGGCAACACAGCGGGACTCTGTTCCAAAAACAAAACAAAATAAAACAAAATAAAAGATAGAGATCAGAAACTCTAAAACTCAATTCAGAAAGCATCCTTCCTTCTGTGTTATGTGTTTTTATAATTTTTTAAATTTCTGATAGCCCCTTAGGAGTCTAGTTAAAATGTATTACCTTAAAGAAGAATGTTCACTCTGGAGAGCTGATGAAGTAGACAAGATTATTTAAAATATTTTACTATAATAAGTCTTCCTTTATTTATCTTCTTTTCTTTTTTTCTTTCTTAGATAGGATCTTACTCTGCCTCAAACTTCTGGGCTCAAGTGATCCTCCTGTCTCAGCCTTTTGGGTAACCAGGACTGTAGACATGAGTAACCATGCGTGGCTAATTTTTTGTCATTTTTTTAAGAGATGGGATCTCTCCGTGTCGCCCAGCCTGGCTTCAAACTAGTGGCCTCAAGTGATCTTCCCACCTCAACCTTCTGAGTATCTAGGTTTATAAGTATGAACCACAGAGCTCAGCTAGCTTTGCCTTTATTTCTATCTACCGTAGCATTTGGGTTTGAATGTTGCTTTTCACCCTCATCATCTGGCATCTCTCTTCTTTCTAAATCCAGAAATAGTCATCAGTTTTCATGAAATGTAGCCTACTGAAATGGAAAAAGTCTAAATCACGAATTTTGTATTAATTTCCTAAAAACCCCTTTTCTAGAGAGGCAATGTGGAACATAGACCTCACCTAGTCCCAAACATCAGAGCAAGACTGAGTTGAAAAGTGAAATTTCCAGCAATGGCCTTAAAAGGAGGGAAAATTAAATGCAAATAGGTCTTGATATCTCCAAACACACACAAGACTTTAGTCCAGTAATATTATCTATTAAATACTAGCATGTTCTTTGATGCCTTGTAGGACATGAGGGAAATCAATCCTTGACCCAGGGCATATGTTTAAAAAATTATACAAATTAATGCAGCACAGGGCATGAAAATTTGAATGCAAGCTACTCTCTTAGATTATATATTTTCCTTTGCTAATATCTTTGATAAAATAAAATATTTTTTGAATCTGCAAGTCAAAAATTGAGAAAGACAAAGGTTTTTTAAGTTCAAAAATCTATAGGATTTCTTCATGACTAAATATGTAGACTTGAAAAAGATAAAGCTTGAAATTTCACATCCACTAATAAAATATAAGATCCCGAGAAGATCAGGGAAAATCCAAAGCTTGAATGAAAGTTCTAAGGTCAACATAAAATAATTTTAAAAAGAATTGTGGACTTATCATAGATTCTAACTGGACGAGTTCACTTTGTTTTGTGGAATTGTCTTGCTTTCTCTTTTCATCAAGACTTCAAACCATGCTTCCTTTTAGAAAAGGAACCAAAGCAGCTCTCCACATTGTGTCCTGCAGATGAAATTTCTACCATGTTCAAGACACCCTTGCTACATAGCTCAATAAGGAGATAGAGTCAGAAGGAACCTTAGAGAACATGAACTTCTATTTCAATAATTTCAACTTTTGTTTTAGATTCAGGGGGTACATGTGTAGGTTTGTTATCTGGGTATATTGCATGATGCTGAGGTTTGGGATATGAATGATTCTGTCACCCAGATAGTGAGCATTTAACAGTTATTCAACACTTGACTTCCTACTTCTCTCTTCCTTCTATTAGACCTCAGTGTCTACTGTTGCCATCTTGATGTCTATGAGTACCCAATATTAACTCTGACTTATAAGTGAAAACATGCAGTATTTTATTGTTCTTTCCTGTTTAAATTTACTTTGGATAATGACCTCCAGCTCCACCCATGTCACTACAAAGGACATAATTTCTTTCTTTTTAATGGCTGTGTAGTATTTCATGGTGTATACGTGCCACATTTTTTATCCATTCCACTGTTGATGAGCATCTAGGTTGATTCTCTCTCTTTGCTATTATGAATAGTCAGCAATGAACATACAATTGCAGGTGGTTTTGGTAGAAGGATTTATTTTCTTTTGGATACATACCCAGTAATGGTATTGCTAGGTTAAATGGTAGCTCTGTTTTAAGTGCTTTGAGAAATCTCCAAACTGCTTTCCACAGTGGCTAAGCTAATTTACATTTCCACCAACAATATATGTGTTTTGTTTCCTCTGCAACCTGGTAAGCATCTGTTTTGTTTTGTTTTGTTTTTGACAGAAAAGCCATTCTGAGTGATGTAAGTTAGTATTTCATTGTGGTTTTGATTTGCATTTCTCTGATGATTAGTGATGATGAGCATTTTTTCATATTTGTTGGCTGCTTGTATGTCTTCGAGAACTGCATATTCATGTTGTTTGTCCACTTTTTAATGGGGTTATTTGTTTCTTTGAGTATTGAATTGTTTAAGTTCCCTATAGATTCTTGACACTAGACCTTTGTTGTATGCATAGATTGAAAATATTTTCTCCCATTCTCCAGCTTGTCTGTTTATTCTGTTCATGTTTATTTTGAGGTGCAGAAACTCTTCAGTTCAATTAGATCCCATTTGAAAATACTTCTTTTGGTTGCAATTGCTTTTGAGGACTTAGTCATAAATGATTTTCCAAGGCCATTGTCGAGAATGGTATTTTCTAGGTTTTCTTCCAGGATTCTTATAGTTCGAGGCCTTACATTTAACTCTTTAATCCATCTCGAGTTAATTTTTATATATGATGAATGGTGGGGATCAGGTTTCATTCTTCTTCATATAGCTAGCCAACTGTCCCAACTCCACTTACTGAATAGGCAGTTCTTTCCTCAGTGCTGATTTTTGTCAACTTTGTCAAAGAATAGGTAGATGTAGGTGAGTGGCTGCATTTCTGGGTTCTATATTCTATTCCATTGATCTAATGCTTCTGTTTTTGTACCAGTACAATGGGTGTTTTTGTTACTGTAGCTTTATAGAATAGTTTGATGCTAGGTAATGTGATGCCACCAGCTTTGTTCTTTTTCCTTAGGGCTATTCCTTCTCTTATTTCGTTACATATAAACTTTAGAATATTTTTTTTTCTTATTCTCTGAAAAATGACATAGTTTGATAGGAATAATGTTGAATATGTAGATTTCTTTAAGCAATATGGCCATTTTTAAAAATGATACTGATTCTTCCAATCCATGAGAATGGAATGATTTTCCATTTGTTTGTGTCATCTACAATTTATTTCATCAGTGTTTTGAAGTTCTCCTTGTAGATATATTTTACCTCCTTGGTTAGATGTATTTCTAGGTATTTTGGTTCTTTTTTGTGGCTATTGTAAATGAGATTTCATTCTTTATTTGACTTTCAGCTTCAACATTATTGGTGTATAGAATTACTACTGATTTTTTACAGCCCATCAAGCTAAGAAGTTACTGATTTTTGTATATTGATTTTGTATCCTGAAATTTTATTGAGGTAGTTTATTAGTCCCAGTAACCTTTTGGCATAGTCTTTGGTGTTTTCTAGGTGTAAAATTATATTATCAGTGAAGAGAGAGATTTTGACTTCTTCCTTTCCTACTCAAATGTCTTTTATTTCTTCCTCTTCTCTGATTGCTCTGGCAAGGACTTCTAGTGCTATGTTGAATAAGAGTAGTGAGAGTGGGCATCCTTGTCTTGTTCCTGTTCTCAAGGGGAATATTTCCAGCTTTTGTCTGTTCTCTATGATGTTGGCTGTGGGTTTGTCATAGAAGACTCTTATATGTTGAACCAACCTTGCATCCCAGGAATAAAGCCTACTTGATCATGGTGAATTAACTTTTTCATGTGCTACTGGATTCAGTTTGCTAGTATTTTGTTGAGGATTTTTGAAGTTATATTCATTAGGGATACTGTCCTCTAATTTTATTTTTTCATGTGTCTTTGCCAGGTTTTGGCATCAGGGTGGTGCTGGCTTCATAGAATTAATTAGGCAGGAGTCCCTCCTCAATTTTTTTGAAACACCTTCAGTAGAATTGGTACCAGCTCTTCTTTGTACATCTGGTAAAATTCAACTGCAAACCCATCTAGTACTGGGCTTTCTTCTGGTTAGTAGGATTTGTTCTTTACTTATTCAGTTTTGGGACTCAATGTTGGTCTGTTAAAGGTTTTAATTTCTTCTTGATTCAATTTTGGGAGATTGTGTGTTTCTAGGAATTTATTTGTTTCCTGTAAATTTTCTAATTTATATCCATATAGGTTTTCATAATAGTCTCTGAGGATATTTTGTGTTTCTGTGGGATCTGTTGTAATGTCACATTTGTTTTCTCTAATTGTGCTTCTTCGTATCTTCTCTCTTTTTTCTTTGTTAATCTAGCTAGTTTATTGACCTTGTTTATTCTGTCAAGAAATGGCTTTTGGGTTCATTAATTTTTTGTATGGATTTTTGGGTCTCAGTTTTGTTCAGTTCCAATCTGATTTTAGTTATTTCTCCTGCTATCTTTGGGGTTAGTTTGTTCATATTTTTTTAGTTCCTCTAGATGTAATGTTAAATCATTAATTTGAGATCTTTCTAACTTTTTCTGGTAGGCATTTGTACTATAAACTTTACTCTTAACTCTGTTTTTGCTGCATCCCAGATACTGTGGTATGTTGTATCTCTATTCTCAGTTATTTCAAAGAATTTTTTATTTTGGCTTTAATTTTGTTGTTTACCCATAAGTCATTCAGTAGCAAGTTGTTTAATTTTCATGTAATTGTGTAGTTTGGGGAGATGTTCTTGGTATTGATTCCTATTTTCATTCCACTGTGGTCTAAAAGTATGGTTGGTATAATTTCAATTTTTTTTTAAATTTATTAAGACTTGCTTTATGACCGAGCCTTTGGTCAATCTTGGAATATGTTTTGTGTTGAAATGAGAATTATATTCTGTGGTTAATGAGTGGCATGTTCTGTACATGTCAATTAGGTTTAATTGGTAAGTGTCAAATTTAAGTCCAGAATTTCTTTGTTACTTTTCTGCCTCAGTGATCTATCTACACTGTCAGTGGGGTGTTGAAGTTCTCCACCTCTATTGCGTGACTGTCTGAGTCTTTCTTTAGGACCAGAAGTAGTTGTTTTATGAATCTGAGTGCTTCAATGTTGGATGAGTATATGTTTATGACAGTTAAATCTACTTGTTAACTGAACCCTCTATCATTATGTGATGCCCACTTTGTCCTTTTTTTTTTTTAACCATTGTTGGTTTAAAATGTTTTCTGATATAAGAATAATGACCCCTGCTCTTTATGTTTTCCATTTGTGTCATGGCTCTTACTCCAATCCTTTCCTTTGAGCATATGAGTGTCATTACTTATGAGATGGGTCTCTTGAAGATAGCAGATAGGTCTTTTTAAAAAAAATTCAACTTGCAACTCTGGACCTTTTACATGAGGCATTTAAACCATTTACATTCAAAGTTAATATCGGTGTGTGATATTTTGATCCTACTGTGAAGTCATTAGCTGGTTGCTTTGTTGTCTTTATTATGTGTTTGCTTTATAAGGTCTGTGAGATACGTACTTCAGTTTTTTTCTGTGTGTGTGGTAGCAGGTATCATTCTTTCATTTCCATGTTTACAAACCCCCTAAAGATCTCTTGTAAGGTTGGTCTAGTAGTAACAAATTCCCTTAGTGCTTGCTTGTCTGAAAAAGATTTTACTTCTTCTTTACTAATGAACCTTAGTTTGGCAGGATTTGAAATTCTTGATTGGAATTTCGTTTCTTTAAGAATGCTGAAAATAGGATCCCAATATCTTCTGCTGAGAACTCTGCTTTAGCCTGATGGGGTTCCCTTTGTAGAATTATTTGTAATAACTGTTCCGATAATGGAAGAGAAGATGCCATGTGGCAGGAAGTATGAAGACTATAAACTGAGACACTTCTGCCTTTTCATAACCTAAGATAATTTACTAAGAAAGCCCTACAAATTTTATAATACAAAGTAAGAAATATTCAAAAGAGTTGGAGGTTGGGATGACAGTTATTTGAAATGGCATTGTGCTGTATGCTAATATCTCTATATAGAAAATAGTCTCCCTTGTTTTCCACGTCACTTGCTTTAAAACTACAATAACACAAAAATTATATATTTTTATAAAACAAATATATTTTTAATCCAATTTTAAATGATTTTTCCCATAGACACCTGTGAAGAGTATTCTATAGGCTGAGAATAATGCTGTGTATTTAGTCTATATTATTTGGCAAGGTAATCAAGGATAAGATTCTTTCAGGCAGTAAGTTATAAAAAGTACAAATAAAGTATAAAAGTAAATCAGCACAAGGGTGATGAGAAATGCCTGGAGAATCCATTAGCTTTAATAATTCTTACTAGTGATGAGAAGCTCTTTTTTTCTTTGTAACATTATATTCATGCCAACATAGTTTTTTTATCATTAGCTCATTATGGCACAATCTACATGAAATTCATCAATCAACAATTATATCATTAGATACACTGAAACTACATATTATTTTTGAGGTCTTTTCCTTTTAATCATCAAATGCTTACTACACATTACTAAGTAATTTATACACTTTATCTCATAAAACCCTCACAACACTCTATTAAAAAGTATCATTAACCCCACATCAAAAATAAGGGATCCAAAGTTTATGATGATTAATTTTCTCGACCAAGATATCCCAGGCCATACCTAATGGAACTATTTATTATCAAACTTATGAACATCTGATACCAAAAGCTATCACACCAGGCCCTTCCATGCATCCTCACTTTCTCTTCCACTATTCTGTCCTATATTATTTTCTGATTTCTTTCTTAAAGTAGTCCATGACTAAGGCTTTGGAACCAGAGAAACTTAAAATAATATAGAGCTATATACAGCTTTAGAACTTTAGAACTCAATGAAGTTCTAAAATTCTATTTTATAACAATTTATACTCAATTTTCTTATATATAAAATAAGAAAAATTATCATGGAGAGTCATTATAAAGATTAGAGGGAGATACATAGATACAGAGATATAGATAACAATATGCCTTACATATTGTTATGGGCTTACATATCTACATATTTATTTATCTATATCAATAATTTTATCTATGTGTGTGTGTATAAAATGCTTAGTATATGCTTGTTAGCCAGTATATGTTAAACTCTTTTTACCTCTAATCAATATTATTTGAAATCAGCAGGCACCTCTATTCATCATGCTCTCCACCAATGCAAAATGGTTCTGCTATTATCTACCAAAAGTTCATGTCTTACTAAATTCCATGGATTTAAGTGAAAAACTGTATATTGTAGACTGAGTGCTCTCACTGGAAGACCATTCATTTGTTTAACAAAAATATGGTTAATGATTTTCTCTAAAAATTAAAAATGATGCGTTATTGCCCAATCCATAGATGCAGAATGTAATATTATCATTAATAATACTATATTTAGGTAATTGCTGCCATTTATAAAGCACCTACTACTGACAAACAGAATGAGCTGCACTGAACAAATATTATCGTGCTTAATTTATCTAGGCAGCTTATTGACTCATGAAGATTTTGCTATACAATCACTTCATGCCCACTTATGCTTGAGTTATAGTAGAAAATTAAAGAGGAAGGGCATTGAATAGTGAATGCTTTAATTCTTGTTAAAGAATAATGAATGATTTTAAGAAAAGTACTTCTACTTCTGCCCTCTGGTGAACAAGATTCTCCAAAAGACCTTTTTTTCTGGAATACAAAATATCAGTTACTGTACAGTAAGCACAATGTGGAGTATGGTTCCTGAAAAAGTGCCTCACTGTGGCTCATGAAACTACGCTCTGACAGCTACCCATGAGAGCAGTCCACAACTGATGTTCACAATTGTATCCTATAATTGGTACTGGTCTTATTTATTTCTTTTTGGCCCATTAATATTCAAAAGAAGAAACTTGGGTTTGATTTCCTTTACCACCTTGCCATCATGTCTTTGATCACACTACCCATATCTGAAGTGACAATACTGCTAATGTGTCATCATGAGGTGCTTCACACCTTTTTGGAAGTTGTCCATTTAAAAACTTGTTAGAACTTCCATTAAATACGTTTCTCAAATAATAGTCTTCCTTTCCACAAGAGTCTGTGATTGTTTAACTTACTATTCTTAATATATCTATGTGAATTGAAGCTAAACTTTTTTCTTACTTGATTACGAAAAAATAAACTGTAAAGCCTTAAACAGAAAGATTATTAACACCATCGTCTTCAGTGAAGAGATAGCCCCTGATTTTAACAGAAAATCATTTTCTGAAAAAGTGACACATTAACCAATTAGTTTTTTCTAACTATCTTGAATTTGCTAGTAAGATTAAACACGCATTGTTGGGGGGCAGAGGAGGAGGGAAAGGAAGAGAAAGCTACGGAGTGTGGCATACTTTCTTTTTTTGTCTTTTGAGATGGAGTATCGCTCCACCATGCGCCACCATGCACCACCATGCCCGGCAAATTTTTGTATTTTTAGTAGAGACAGAGTTTCACTATGTTGGCCAGGATGGTCTCGATCTCTTGACCTCGTAATCCACCCACCTCAGCCTCCCAAAGTGCTGCGATTACACGCTTGAGCCACTGCGCCCATCCAAGTGTGGCACACTTTAGAGAAAGGATAGAAATGTGGAAGTAAAATATCAAACCCTTGATGTAACAGATTGCCAATGTCAAAATAAAGGAGAACACTAACACCAGATTCACAGTAATCATTTGAAATGTTTTGTATAAGTCTAACCCTGAAGATCAAAACATATCTCAGGAAGGTTGTCAGCAGTGTAGAATGCATACCTAATGTTATCTCATGAAAGTAAGTAAAAAGTGGAGTGCTGAGCTGTATTTGAGAGGCATTTTAATTTTCTGGTGGTATTGAAAGTATCAAATAAAGGTAAAGTACTTTTTCCAACTTCTTTCCAAACATGCCTTTGGTTTCTGTTTAGGAGTCTTAGAGGTTTCAAACTTTAATTCACCACTATGATACCAGTGCAATTTAAAGCAGAAGAAACAAAAAGGGATGGGTAACGTAAAAATCTGGATCAATATACTAGTTCTGGGCAATTATCCTGCAAGTTCTGCCCGGTAATGAAAGTGAGTAGGGTGCCCATAACCTGGAGGTTTCTTTGTTTGGGAAATAAAACCAAGAAACTTCATAAACCACCAAAGGGAAATTTAATATCTTGGCAAGTAAAATTTTAGATAGAAATTATCTACTACACCACACTTGTGGGAATTGATATACTCATTCTATTTGCAGTAGGGTTGTACATGGTAGCACCTTCTAACTGAAATATTGAACAAAGAGTTTATGTTTTATATTAATATTTGGACCCTGTATACTCAATACTATAACTCCAATTGTTTCCTCTCACCTAGAAGCAATCAGACTCCAAATGGTGCTGCAGACTGAACCATGCATGGACATGCCATTCTTCCAAGGACCCTAGGAGAAGCCGTAGCTGCTGTTCCCCAGTTGACCCCCTTTTTCAGCAGGAGTGGCCAAAAAGAGTCATCTCCCAAAACCCACTAACAGCAGTTAGGGTGACATCTCCATAGGTGGGAATATTATAGGAGTTATTAAGAAATTATTTTAGACAGATAGAGAGGAAAGGGGCCCTTGGGAAGTTTTTGTTTCTTTTAAAGCGGCTCTTAGAGCAGGGTCAGCAAGCTTTGATATGCAAATGTAGGCCATTGGAAACTAGGTCCACCCAAACATGGCAATTCCTGCCCTCTTCTTCCTTGCCTGGACATGTGCCTGGCAATATGACCGCTCTCACATATCCCCATGTGTGTAGAATATCATGGCACCCAGTATTTGCATATTAAAAGGCTAGGGTGGGAGGGCCAGGTGTTTCGCGGGCTGCATGAAAGACATGCCTGGTCAAAGCAATCCCCTGAACCCTATGCAAATCAGACACCACCTCCACCAGCCTCCTCATATAAACAGCCACCTTTCCACCACGCACAGGGGGTTTTCTGTCTGTTCGAATCTCCCATCCCTCTGTCTCTGTCCAGGGGAGCTATTTTCTTCTTCCTTCCTTCTTTCTGACCCATTAAACTCTCCACTCCTTAAAACCAAAAATAAATACATAGATAAATAAAAATAATAAATAAAGCAGAGGTAAGTAGGCTGTGTATGAGTTGCTGAAGGTAGTACCTTTATAGAACTACAAAAAAAAAAAAAAGAAAAGAAAAAGAAATATTCCATATTTCAAAGGTGAAGAGGCTAAAATATTTAAGTTCTACTTTTCACAAGATGATAAAGCGTCTTTGGTTGTGCAGGGCTGTTGCTTTCAAATCCAAACACGGAGAGAGTACAGGATGGTACCTTTGAAGACTGGAGGAGTGTGAGGTGATTTTTTGCCTCCTCTGGATTTGCACTAAGCCCAAATTGGATATCAAAAGATTCTGTCACATTAGTTTAAATATTTGCTTAATTTTACTTTGCTAAGGGGCTATGGGCAGCTGGTCCCCCAGGTAAATCCGTGATGAAGAAAACAGAAAAGTCAAGCTTACCGATTCCCTGCTGATTTGAAGACAAACTCCAAATTATACAAATTGTTATGAGCCATGGTAGAAATCATAGTACTTTTACATTTGGTCACATAAGAAGCTGTTTTTATTTCCTAAATCAAAGACACTGGTGGAAACTACCTGATCCATGAATGTAATATATATTTTTTTTATTCAGCAGTTAAGCATTGAGTTACTACAATGTACTTGGTACTCTTACAAGTTCTGGGGATACAGCAATGAACAAGAAAGTGGTTAGGGCTGTATTTTCATGCGTATAGAGGTGGTAGAACATGGATGATAAATAAATAGACAAGCAGATAGGAAAAGGTACTAAATTGTGAAAAGTACTGAGGAAAGAATGAACCACTGCTTAAGATTTGATTGACAGAGGAATTTTAGTTGATATTTAAATTGAGACCAAGTGGCAAAATAAATCAATGATATAAAGATTAAGGGGAGCAGTTGGCACATGGGTTCCTGTGTGTTAATGAGGGAGGAATGCCCAGTGTGGCTTCATGGAAGTGGGTGAAAGGAAGAGTACTACAGGAAATGCCGTAAGTTAGCCAGGGAGTAAATCATATAAGACTTTACAGGCAAGGTAAGGAAACTGGATTCATTCTAAGTGTGATGGGAAGCCATGGAGGGTTTTAAGTAAGGGCTTAAGATGGTCTGATTTATAATTTTAAAATACTATCTTGGCTTCTGTACTAATTGTTAGCTAAAGTACAACAAAAAAAAAAAAAAGAAAAAAGAAGTGGCTATTTCTCTAAGTGTACATTCTCTTTTTTTTAGTGTGAAATATATGAGTGCCAATTCTGAGACAAGCACTACTAGTTACAATGTGAGTTAACTCAAACAGTGGTCTTTACTCACATAGAGCTTACTGTCTGGGAAGGGAAACAGACATTAATTAAATAATCATGCTAATAAAATAATAATGAGCTTCTGTAAAAGTGCTCAAAGGAAGAAAACAAGGTTATATCTGACCATAGAATAATGGATCCAAATCTGACTGGGAAGTCACAGAAGGCTTTATATGGGCTGTAATATAAAGAGGGAATGCCAGTCAACTCATTATATTACCTTAAGTGCAATGAAGGTTTTAAACAGGGATGGATGGTGAGGGAGTGACGTGATTCAGTGTGAGTTTTTAAATTTATTTTTTCATTGGCCAATATAAATTGTATATGTTTGTGTTATACACCATGACTTTTGAAATATGTGTATGTTGTGGAATGACTAAATCGAGCTAATTAACATATGTATTACCTCACATATTTATCATTTTTTGTGGTGAGAGCACGTAAAATCTACTCTCAGCAATTTTCAAATATATAATACATTATTATTAACTGTAGTCATCATATTGTCCAGTGGATCTCTTGAACATATTCCTCCTAACTGAACAATGTGAGTTTTAAAGGGATCATTCATTCCGGCTTCAGTTGAAGAACGGATAGGAGCAAGAGCAGAATGAAAGTAGAGGAACTTGTTAGGAGGTCTACTAATAAGGACAGAGTGAGGGTAACAATAAAAATAAAAACTGATTCCATGGATATTGAGATGATAAAGGTAATTAAATGGCCTTGGTGATGGATCAGGTAGGAAGAGTTAGTGATACAGTAGGAGAGTACCTGAGCAAATGAGTAAATGAAGATTCCGTTTACTATTAGAAGGAATAATGAAAGAGGACAAGGATAGAAGAGGAAGACCACAAATATGGCCATGTACGTCATGAATTAATGATATCTTGAAAATATCCAAGTGATAGGTCAAATCAGTAGTTGGATCAACTAGCCCAGAGAAGAGCTCTCGGCTAGAGAAATAAATCTGAACACCACCACAGTAACTACAACTGTGGATGTATTTAAATCTCTTTGTGAGAGACTATAATAGAAAAAGTTATTTTAAAGCTTCGAAAATCTACAAGATTTAGTGACCCAGTAGAAAAGGAACAGCTTGCAAGAGAAACCAAAATGGCATGGTCAGAGAGGTGACATTTCAAGATTGTCAAATAATATCAAATAATTATCAGGAACTACAAAGGTTCTGTGAGTTTTCACCATCTGCAAGCTAATAAGTTAGTCTGTTACTATGTTAGCAAAGCTGTCAGAAAACACATAACTCTTGGTTCAGAGACAAAGGACTGTATTATTCATAGCACAAACAGTAGTTCAGAGGGCAACATGATGCTTGCATGGGTGCCCCAGTCCTCCAGGTGCATGGAATAATACAAAGTGCCCATAATGGATGCCTGAGCATGCAGTGGGTTGCATTACCGGAGGGAAACTTTGGAAGTTTGGGAGATTCACCACTTACATGGTAAAGTGGAAGCAAGTATGTGGTTTTTCTGTCGGAAAATGTTACCTTATTTCTCAGGGTTGCTTGCTGGAAATACAACCCTGAGAAATGGCCCAAGTAAAGAATAGCAAAGGCTTTACTTTCACAGCATGCGCAAGAAGAACATACAGGGATGCTTAAGGCCCCGTGCAGATTGCTTCTTTGAACCCTGATCCTGAAGAGATAAGCAAATTGAGGACAGGAAAAATCTTGAATTTAGCAAAAATGGAGATCATTGTTAACCTTATTAAGAGCTGTTTCATCAGAGCGATGTATTGTAAAAACATACTACAGTGGGTTGAAAAGTGAATGTGGGGCAGGCGCAGTGGCTCACGCCTGTAATCCCAGCGCTTTGGGAGGCTGAAGCAGATGGATCACAAGGTCAGGAGATCGAGACCATCCTGGCCAACATGGTGAAACCCTGTCTCTACTAAAAATACAAAAAATAGTTGGGCGTGGTGGTGGGCACCTGTAATCCCAGCTACTTGGGAGGCTGAGGCAGGAGAATGGTTTGAACCAGAGAGGTGGAGGTTGCAGTGAGCTGAGATGGTGCCACTTGCACTCCAGCCTGGGCAACAAGAGCAAAACTACGTCTCAAAAAGAAAAAAAAGAAAAGGAAAAAAAGAAAAGTGAATGTGGGATATGAGAGAGAATGGAGAACACACAAACAAAATAGTTTTTTTATTGTTTTTGTTTTAAGAAATGCAAGTGTAAGGTGACAAAAATAGAAATATCTTTAGATGGGATATTGAAATGAGGGAAGATATTTTTGTTAGTCATTGGGTATGTTTAAAAACTAATGGAAATTATCAAATGAAATGCTCTACAAACATCAAAATATAAATTGCTATTATATGTTCATTAATCCTGGGTAGGACATTGTTATGGATTGAATTGCGCTCTCTCAAAAAAAAAAAAAAAAAGTTTAAGTCCTAACCCCCAAAGTCCTATGAAGGTAACCTTATTTGGAAGTAGTCTATGCAGATGATCAAGTTATAATGAAGTCATTACCGTTGTCCCTTATCTAATGTGACTATATCCTTGTGAAAGGGGAATCTTTGGACACAAAGACAGATATACAGAGAGGATGCTGTGAAGACACTGGAAGCCAAGGAACCCCTGAGGCTACCAGAAGCTTGGAGAGAGTAATGAAACTCACAGCCCTCTGAAGGAACCAACGCGGCTGACATTTTGACTTGACTTCTAGCTTCCAGAACTGTGCGAGAATAAATTTCTGTAGTTTAAGCCACCCAGTTTGTGATACTTCATTATAGCAACCCTAAGAAGCTTATACTACAGACATCGTTTTCAGAAAGACTAAATACTGATAACAAGAAATAAAAAAGCAAGGCTTAAAATCTTTAGAGCAGGCTTTATTTCACTGCATTTCAGCAGGACATTGATCATAGCAAAAACCATTTTTTTTTTTTTTTTTTTTTTTTTTTTTTTTAAACAGGGTCTGGCTCTGTCACCCAGGCTGGAGTGCAGTGGAATGATCTCGGCTCCCTGCAACCTCTGCCTCCCAGGTTCAAGCGATTCTCCTGCCTCAGCCTCCGGAGTAGCTGGGATTACAGACATGCACCACCACGCCTGGCTAAATTTTTGTATTTTTAGTGTAGACGGGGTTTCACTATGTTGGCCAGGCTGGTTTTGAACTGCTGACCTCAAGTGATCCGTCCGCCTTGGCCTCACAAAGTGCTAGGATTACAGGCGTGAGCCACCAAGCCCGGCTGCAAATGTCTTTTTTGAGGAGTGTATCATGTTGAGAGCACTACTTAAATGTTCATTCTTAGAAAAACCTCAAAAAGGGAAGTAAAAGAAGACAGAATAAAAACTCTTAAGAAAATATTCTCTTAACAAAATGAGAATTCAATATGTTAGCCTAATTAATAGATACTCCATTATCAAATGCTTTGCATTTGTTAATAAAATACTTCAAAGAAAATGGGAAATACAATTTCTTTTAAGTGTATAAGAAAATTATTAGACTGGTGGAATGGCTTTGTGAAATGGTCTAAGCTGATTTGTAGAACAGGAAGCTTAAGCAATGATTCCTCCAGACTTTAAAAAAAATTACCTAACTACTATGGTTTTACATCTTCTCATCTGCACATAAAGAGCTCTATTAGATTACTACCCAGAATGATTATGGGAATTACTTTAACAACATATGTTTCTAGTATAAGTGTCTGTTCTTGTGTAAATTGAATGTAACACCTAACTGAGGCATTCTTGATGTTGAAATTATTTCTGTTTACTTACCAGCAATGTTTGTTCTTATAGGTATTTATAATCGTATTCTTTTAACACAGATTCCAAGTTTTTTCATAATTTTTTAAATTCCAGTTTCCCTGAGAATGCATTTTGGGGTTTACCTTGGATGCCCTCTTTAATTCTTTCAGAGGTAATGTTCATGCATTCACATGGGTCCTGCTTATAGCTCATTAAAGGAAGCACACATCTGCACCTACAGCCTGACAAAGACCCCCAGTGGGCCAACTAGAGTCAATCTTCCAGAATTTTAATGTAGATCAGGTTCTACAGTCTCTGACTCCAAAACACGTTCTCTATTTTATAGTAATATTAATAACTATTATTATTATTACTTTGAGGAAGTGAAATTATCTCATACTTCTGCTGGCTAAAGAGTATTCAAAATATTTCCACTTAGCTCTCTCAATGCCTACAGATACTAATGAGTTTCTACTTGTAACAAAATTGAGACACAAGTTAAAGACTCTGACCACATGATCAGAGAAATATTCCAGCAAAATCAAAGGTAAACAGGACCCTCACAGATAAGCCAAAAGGACACATAATTATTTGAGCAAATGGAGAAGAACAATTTGTTCAAGTTGTTGAAGTCGTTTCAGATTATTGCCAAGAATTCTCAGAATATCCTCTGAATGTATACTTCTGTGCTGAAAACAAAACCACATGCTCATAGGAAATTTCACAATTAGGAATCTTGTTTACCTAGCTGTTTAAAAAAACATGCCAGGGTAGGCAGTGAAGGCTACATCCTCACTGTGCAGGTCAGTGCCTATCAAATCAAAATGGTTCAATCACCTTAAAAAAAAAAAATCTTCATACAAAGGATGAAATAGCAGGCATACCGGCCTAGCCTTGTACACTGGCTATGTGCACACTGTACCTCCGGAAACAGCCTCTGGTCATAATAGTTCTTTTTCTTCAAGACAAATAAAACATGAAAAGTGAATTTGTTTATAAAAATAAACCCATCTTAACTTTTCATTTATACAAGCATGCATTTATATGATGGCTTGCCCTTCAAAAAACTGGATCTTACCTTGAAGATCTCTGTAATATCAAGTTCTTAAGTTCCTAAGAGTAAGTTTTATCTTTGTTATTATTATCATTTAAAAGTTATTCAGTGTATTAGCAACTCGAGATGTAATTATACACATACACAAACTTTCAGTATAAGTTTATAGTCTCTATTAAATTGTTTTAATTATATGCATTTGAGTATAAATAAAAACATAGAAACTTATCAAAATATTTTCTCCCCTGTATCAGCAGCTAGGCTTTAAGATCAGGGAGAGAAAGGAGTGATATTCTATACGAAAAATAATCAAGATATTTTGAAAAAAACTTTTCTCAGTTCAGTACCCTAGAGAATACATTTAATGTTCTTCCTTAAATTTAACTCTCTATGAAACTGAGAGATTAAAGTACTATGTCTAATATCAGTTATTTTCTCATAGCCCAGCACATTCTCAAGAGAAAAACATACTATTAAAATTATAAAAGATATTTATAATATTTATTTTAAAATGGTCAGTGCTCCTTTTAAATGCTGATTTTTAATACTTAATTGTGCTTATTTTTACTATAAATACACTGTATTAGTTTGTTATCACACTGCTAATAAAGACATACCTGAGACAGAGTAATTTATAAAGGAAAGAGGTTTAATTGACTTACAGTTCAGCATGGCTGAGGAGGCCTCAAGAAACTTACAATCATGGTGGAAATGGAAGCAAACATGTCCTTCTTCATATGGCAGCAGCAAGGCGAAGTGCCAAGCAAAAGAGGGGAAAGCTCATCAGATCTTATAAAACATCATATCTCACAAGAACTCACTATCATGAGAACAGCATGAGGGTAACTGCTCCCATGATTCAATTACCTACCACCAGGTCTCTCCATGACACGTGGGGATTATGGGAACAATTCAAGGTAAGATTTGGGTGGGGACAAAGCAGAACCATATCATATACTCTACTCTAAGTATATTAAAATAATATTTACAATATAATTCTATTATAAATATTTTGAAATATAGCTGAGGGCTATATTAGAACTCCTTTGATATAATGAAGGTAATATATTGTCCTGGTTATATTTTTCAGGATTGCAATCTACCTCTCACATTTTTTTAATTGATAATTATGTTAAAGACAAGAGGAAGGAGCCATTAAAATCCAATATAAATTTTCCTAGGCTTCACATATGAAAAGGAATCAGAGATGACACCCTTCATATGGCATCAAGAATATTCAGCAATTATATGAAAATGAAAAACTCTAATTTAGGAAAATAAAATGGCTGGAACAGATTTGAATGCCATCTAAATAATAGTGAAATTGAAACTGGAAAAGAAAGAAAAATATAATAGCAGACAGCAGAGTAGAGAAACATTGGGCCCATATCCAAAGCATGGGAAATGTCACCTACTAAGTCAGTCAGATTATATATCAGAAAATGTGTGAAGCTTTGGATATTTCAGACAGATGTCTTGGGATAGGCTTCCATGACAAGTTACAGAGCAATGAACCTGGGAGTGTGGATAAGAAAATTGTCATTTTTCTTTTTTACAAAAATACAGTCTTGTCATTGATTTTAAGTTTTCACCCATAAATGCTACGGGGATTTTTAAAACAAAGCTTAGTAACTAACTATACAGGAATTAAAATTAATAAGATTATATAGTTTTTTAACAAATAAGAATTGTGGGTTCCAGCTCTATAGTGCCCCTTCAACATAGTTGTATTAGTAGAAGTCACATACATTCCAGTCATTGTGCTAGGGCTCAAAACACTCTGAAAAAATCTTCTAAGTTTGTAACCTTTTCTTTTGAATACCTTGAGTGGTGATAAAGTTCCTTTTGAAGGTGTGCTTGATCTTTTAAAACAACTATATAAATACAGTTAATAGTTTAAAACAAGTATATACAAAATAACTTTTTTTAATATTGAGTCCTCACCATTCCTTCTTCATTCCCTTTCTTATCTTTACCTTCCCTCATGCAAATAGTGAACTAAATATTCTCAAATCTGGCTGCACTAGAGTGCTTTTAAAAAATACTCCTGCCTATAGTGTACCTCGGGGGTAGGGTCCACACTCTGGTATATTTCAGAAGCTCCCCCAGATATTTCGTTTGTGCAGCCAGTGTTGGAAAAAAAAAAACTGAGATAGACAGTTTTTTACTTATTGCCTCAAGGAGGTTATATGGTAGGACAGAATAAAGTAAAATCTTGAGTCTCTGCCTGTCTTTGTGCTTAGAAAGTCTATATCCTTGAGAGAAAGTTTGAAGGTTTAAAGAGGGTTCTCCTGCCATTGAACTGGGAAAAGACAAGAGGAAGATGAAGGGATATCAGGAAGAGAGAGCTAGGACAAAAGAACACAAGGGAGATATCTTACAGCCAAAGGAAAATGTAAGGAGTATTATCCAGCATTAGGGAGCTGGATCACTCCCTAATGGTCACTTACCTCAGCCTCAGTAGAGGATCCCAGCTCCACATAAGTGAATGCAGTTCATTGCCCCCACAAGGGATTAGACTAGCTGTTTTGTCTTAGTATGTCCATTGGCAGCTCTCCTTTTGTGGCTTGCCACACTTCTCCTGGATGCTACCAGCTGGGATGTGGCCAGCTACACCTTGAAAGTTTGGATCTACTTTTAAATCCAAGAGAATTGAATTCGTTCATCTTTTCCTTGAGAATTACTTAGGTCGAACCTTCAAAAGGAGGCAACAGGAAAAATATATTGCAATTTGGGGGACATATTATGGAGATTTTTGTTTGTTTCTTTCTTTAAACCATATAGCCAGTAAAATGCTTTATATTTATTCAGTGTTTATATTACAATAGATTACCTAGAATCATCCTTAGTAGTACACAGAACAAATCCTTGAACCAATTTTTCAGTGTATGAAATCTCTCCCATTTGGGAACTGAATTTTATGCCAGTTTGGCTCCCAGAACAGAGCTTGTAATGTCAGGCAGTACTTTGGGGAAACAGCTGCATACAGATCACTCTGAAACCCTCATAAAAATATATGGTACCATCACTTTTTTCTTTTTAAAAATGTTTTATGGGATCCCCCATAGTATCTTTTGCTAGTCTTGCTGTAAAAATAATGTTTATGGTGATTGAATATACTTTCAGTAAATAGCTTCTGTGGCTATCAAATAACTGTTTTTCTTTTGCATTTAATCACCTGGGAGGAAAGAAATGATAGCAAACAGATTTCAGTGTCTTAAACAATATTTGTTAAGAAAAGACTTTTGCCCTGGAGCATCTTACTCAAAAAGTAATTTCCTGGTCACTGTTTTGGAGCTATTGCCTTATTATTTAAGATTTTCCTTTTTAGCATGAATCAGCTTTTTTTTCTTCCTTGTCTGGCCTCTATCTACATAGTCCTGAAACGACATCATACTCTCTTAACATAAAAGTGAGTGAAAAACATTTTCAATTTCTATTTGAGGCTAAACAGCCTCAAATATTCCTGTTCTGGTGAAGTTTTGAGTATCTTATTTTATATTAATAAGAGTCCAGAGGCCTTTCAGTAAAATGTAGATTCATGTAAATCTATGTGAATCAACTTCACTATGTGAATTTTGAAATAAAACTTATGCTAAGCAGTCCTAAAAGGTTGTTACCCTGAATTAAAATGTGATATATCTCTGAAATTAATTTTTAAGGAAATTGACACTAAAACTTAAACAATCCATTTTAGTAGCTTTCATATGTAAAGCTGTGATATTTTGATATAATAAGAAATACATATTTGGCTTCTGCCCTGACTTCTAACCTAGATCTCATAAAACTCTTGTAGATAAGGGTGCTAGGAGAATCTTTTGTTCAATATTTGATCTTCGACCCAGTTCTTAATACAGAACTCCTGATACCTTTGTAGTTTCCTGTGTGATAGAAGTATCTGACATAGGACTCCTAAATCCCTTGGAACTTCCTGGGTAATAAGAACATCTTTGTTCTAATGAGGCAATTATTGGGGCAGCCTCCTGGACAGCTTCAGGATGGGGGCTGGTTGCCACGGGAACCAACCATGTGATTAGAGAATTGGAACTCTCAGCCCTATGCCCCATCCATAAGTAGCTGAAGGTCGAGTTGTTCCTCAATGGCCAGTGATGTAATCACATCATGCCTGTGTAATGAAGCTTCATACCCCTTCCCTTCCAGACCTCCACCTATATGTCTTTTCATCTGACTTCTGTATGTATCCTTTCTAATACCCTTTATAATAAATGGGTAAATGTAAGTAAAGTGTTTCTCTAAGTTCTGTGAGCTACTCTAGCAAATTAATTGAACCCAAGAGGGGGATTGTGGGAACACTGGTTTCTAGCCAGTTGGTCAGAAACCCAAGTTACAACCTGGGGCTTGCAAATGGCATCTGATGTGATTTTGCAGTCTTGTGGAACTGAGCCCTCAATCTGATGCTATCTCTGGGTAGATAGTGTCAGAATTGAGTTAAATTATAGGACAGTGGATTGGTGTCCACTGAACTGTTTGACATACATCTGTGGTCAGAAGTGTTACATTGTGAGGTGTGTGAGAATAGAAAAAAAAAAAACAAACTAGTTTTTATCTCTTACAAAAGTTTTATTAAGATTTCACATATTTTTATAAGTTCCAGTAATAAGTTCCAATGACAATAATGTAACTGCAACAAGAATTTTGTTATTTTATGCAAAGTTGATTAAATAGTAAATTGAATGGCAAAAATTGAATTATAAGAAAATATTTCTAAGAGGAAATCAAGCATAGCAAAGTGAAACATAAAATAAATTATAATTTCCTAAGAACTAACTTGGCACTGTAAATAATGCTGTTAATATATAAGAATATCTAAATGAACAAAGAATATCACTAATAAATTTAATGTTTGTAATTCTAATCTTTTGGTTATTTGGTTGTTTTTACTACTTTTTTGTACCAGATGTTCTGTAAATACATTCTCAAGATAAGTTAAAATTCTACATACAAAAAGAAAATTCTCTACATAAGAAAATTATTTTATTTATTTTTTAGAAATATTTGTGTACACCAGGATAATTTCACAGACTAACTCCTTCTGATCCTGGCTCCTCCTATCTGTTATTCAGCTATAAAAACTAGGTCCTCATTTTGACTAAAGTTTGTCATATTAATAGTAGAAACAATAGTGACAATCAATCGATTCACCATGAGAACATTCATTACTTTTAAGAATACATGTAACAATACACCAATATACAGTATTACATATAGTCAGAGTTGAATCCAGGGTAATTATGACCTCTGAAAATGGAATTATCTTACCCAGCACTTTATTCTTTTTGCCTTTGCTGCAACATTTAAGTGTTGACATTCTGTCTTAAGGGAATAGCAAAGAGCTGGCTCTCTGTAGTGGCGACCCTCGCAGCTCTTACCAGTGTATGGCTTCTGCAAATGAACAAGGCTGTACTAAATAGAGTCCCTTGTCACATTTCATTCATGTGGTATATTTGCTCCTTTAATCTCTAGCTAGCAAGGAAAGGTGTTAAGGCCATCAGTGCACTGGTCTCCAGGGAGTAAGGAAAGCCAAAGATTAGCAACTGCCATTTAAAATATTGATTGGGTCACAAATGGACCTGGAAAGCAACGAGTTAGAAGTAACAGGAACCAGAGAGGTTAGAGAAAATAGATTCCCTATTTTAATATATTCTGATAATATAAAGAACAGGGCCTGAGAATCAAATTCATTTTTCAAATTCATTATAGCTTTCTTTTTATTTTTCTTTTTATACATCATAGTATTTTATAATGCCAAATAAGTGTGTGTGTGTGTTTGTGTGTGTGTATGTTTGTGTGTATGTTGTGTTTAAAATACAGGTGCTTGACAAATTATTATACTGATCAACTATGACCACTTTTTTAAAAAGGTAGTAGTCGAGTTACTGACATATATTTTAATACAAACTAAAACTCAGACTTTAGGAGCCTGCTGTGATTATACAGCACAATGGTATTAGTCCATTTTCATTCAGCTGATAAAGACATACCCAAGACTAGGAAGAAAAAGAGGCTTAATTGGACTTACAGTTCCACATGTCTAGAAAGGTCTCAGAATCATGGTGGCAGGCAAAAGGCACTTCTTACATGGCGGTGGCAAGAGAGAAATGAGGAAGAAGCAAAAGCAGAAACCCCTGATAAACTTTAGGTGCCTGCTATATTTATACAACATAATTGTATTAGTGTGTTTTCACACCTCTGATAAAGACATACCCGAGACTGGGAAGAAAAAGAGGTTTAATTGGACTTACAATGCCACATGGCTAGGGAGGCCTCAGGTTTGTGGTAGGAGGTGAAAGGCACTTCTTACATGGCAGTGGGAAGAGAAAATGAGGGAGAAGCAAAAGTGGAAACTCCTGATCAACCCATCAGATCTCACTATCATGAGAACAGCATGGCTTTCAGGAAGACTGTTCAGGAAAAGTCTGGCTCTCATGATTCAATCACCTCCCCCTGGGTCCCTCCATCCCATGACACGTGGGAATTCTGGGAGAAGCAAAAGTGGAAACTCCTGATCAACCCATCAGATCTCACTATCATGAGAACAGCATGGCTTTCAGGAAGACTGTTCAGGAAAAGTCTGGCTCTCATGATTCAATCACCTCCCCCTGGGTCCCTCCATCCTATGACACGTGGGAATTCTGGGAGAAGCAATTCAAGTTGAGATTTGGTAGGGACACAGCCAAACTATATCATTCCACCCCTGCCCCTTCAAATCTCCAGTTCTCACATTTCAAAGCCAACCATGCCTTCCCAATAGTCCCCCAAAGCCTTAACTCATTTCAACATTAGCTCAAAAGTCCACAGTCCAAAGTCTCATCTGAGGCAAGGTAACTCCCTTCCACCTATAAGCCTGTAAAATCAAAAGCAAGCTAATTATTTCCTAGATACAATGCGGGTACAGGTATTGGGTAAATACAGCCATTCCAAATAGGAGAAATTGGCGGAAAAAAAGGGATTTCAGGGCCTTTGCAAGTCCGAAATCCAGTGGGGCAGTCAAACTTTTTTTTTTTTTTGAGACAGAGTCTCACTCTGTCACCCAAGCTGGAGTGCAGTGGCACAATCTTGGTTTACTGCAAGCTCCACCTCCCAGGTTCACACCATTCTCCTGCCTCAGCCTCTCGAGTAGCCGGGACTACAGGCACACGCCACCATGCCTGGCTAATTTTTTTTTGTATTTTTAGTAGAGATGGAGTTTCACCGTGTTAGCCAGGATCTCCTGACCTCATGATCCAACCACCTCAGCCTCCCAAAGTTCTGGGATTACAGGTGCGAACCACCATACCTGGCCGGGGCAGTCAAACTTTAAAGCTCCAAAATGATCTCCTTTGACACCAGGTCTCACATCCTGGTTACACTGATGCAAGAGGTAGGTAAGTTCCCATGGTCTTGGGCAGCTCAACCCCTGTGTCTTTGCAGGGTACAGCCTCCCTCCCAGCTGCTTTAACAGGCTGGAGTTGAGTGCCTGTGGCTTTTCCAGGTGCACAGTTTAAGCTGTTGGTGGATCTACCATTCTGGGGTCTGGAGGACAATGGCCCTGTTCTCACAGCTCCACTAGGCAATGTCCCAGTGGGGACTCTGTGTGGGAGCTCTGACCCCACATTTCCCTTCCATACTGCCCTAGCAGAGGTTCTCCGTGGAGCCCTGCCCCTTCAGCAAACTTTTGCCTGGGCAACCAGGCATTTCCATATATCTTCTGGAACCTAGGCAGAGGTTCCCAAACCTCAATTCTTGACTTCTGTGCACTTGCAGACTCAATACCACGCGGAAGCTGCCAAAGCTTGGGGCTTCCACCCTCTGAAGCTACAGCCCAAGCTGTACATTGGCCCCTTTCAGCCATGGCTGGAGGGGCTGTGACACAAGTCACCAAGTCCCTAGGCTGCACACAGCATGGGGACTCTGGGCCTGGACCACGAAATCACCTTTTACTCCTGGACCTCCAGACCTGTGATGGGAGAGGCTGCCATGAAGGTCTCTGACATGGCCTGGAGACATTTTCCCCGTAGTCTTAGAGATTAACATTAGGTTCCTTGTTACTTATGCAAATTTCTCCCCAGAAAATGGGTTTTTCTTTTGTACTCCACATCAGGCTGCAAATTTTTTGAACTGTTATCCTACGTTTCCCTTTTAAAACTGAATGCCTTTAACAGTACACAAGTCGCCTCTTGAATGCTTTGCTGCTTAGAAATTTCTTTGGCCAGATACCCTAAATCATCTCTCTCAAGTTCAAAGTTCCACAGATCTCTAGGGCAGGGCCAAAATGCCACCAGTCTCTTTGCTAAAACATAACAAAGTCACCTTTACACCAGTTCCCAACAAGTTCCTCATCTCTGCCTGAGACCACCTCAGCCTGTATTTTATTGTCCATATCACTATTAGCATTTTGGGCAAAACCATAAAACGAGTCTCTAGGAAGTTCCAAGCTTTCCCACATTTTCCTGTGTTCTTCTGAGCCCTTCAATCTGTTCCAGTCTCTGCCTGTTACCCAGTTCCAAAGTTACTTCCACATTTTCAGGTATCTTTTCAGCAACGCCCCACTCTACTGGTACCAATTTACTGCATTAGTCCATTTTCATGCAGCTGATAAAGACATACCTGAGGCTGGGAAGAAAAAGAGGTTTAATTGGACTTACAGTTCCACATGGATGGGGAGGCCTTAAAATCTTAGTGGGAGGTGAAAGGCACTTCTTAAATGGTGGCAGCAAGAGAAAATGAGGAAGAAGCAAAAGCGGAAACCCATGATAAACCCAGCAGACCTCATGAGACTTACTCACTCTCATGAGAATAGCATGAGAAAGACCTGCCCCCATGATTCAGTTACCTCCCTCCGGGTCCCTCCAACGACAACACGTGGGAATCCTGGGAGATACAATTCCAGTTGAGATTTGGTGGGGACACAGCCAAATCACATTAACAATCGACATTGTCATACTTAGTTACAAAACAATTCTTTGTAAGGGCAACACAATGCCAATTATCAATCTGTTTCCAAGTCAATGTTTCAGTGTCCAAAGTATACTTTAGGGAAGAGTAAGTTTTTTCACAGGAATGTGTTTTCAAACTGTACTCAAGAATAAGGACTGTGTTATGGTTTTTTACTCTTCAAGATTAAACAATATCTACTAAAAATAGAGGTGTGAATAAAGGCTAGTTGTTAAAAGAATATACAGCTCAGGGTTGAAAGCAGTCCGGAGTTGATAAACTGACATTTTAATGTCACCCATACGGATAGTAGCAAGTATGCTATGAAACACACAAATGAGCTATATTTTCCATTCCAACACTAATACATAACTTCTTACATAAGTTATATCCTCTAAGCCCATCAAATATGATATATAGCCAGTAAAGACTTCCCACTAAGATTAGTACTCATAAAATGCAAATATTTTTCTTTAGTTAAAAAAAGAGAACATAGCTACCAAAAGCAAACTCCAATTATGTTATACTGTTGCATACACTAATACTCAGCTAAGCGCAACTGACTCCTGTAAACTTGCATTTTTCTTTAATCTACTAGGTTCGGGAAGGATCACAGACAATCATGCATACAAATTATCATCAATAACTGTTGCTAAAAAGCCCACTGGCTATGCAACCAGCAACACTAGTCGATGATAATTTGGAGATACCATTGTTAGTGATCTTTGCAAACATAGAGGATGGTTCTGAGGTGGATACAGATTGGGGTTTAAGTTCCTACAGGAAATTGCATTTCTTAGAGATAAGATAATAAAGGTTATTCTAGCCACTTTAAGTGTAGCAGATATGTTTTAAAAGATTACTTAAATGTGTAAAGTTTCCGATGTACCTTTTTTTTTTGAGACAAAGTCTGGCTCTGTCGCCCAGGCTGGAGTGCAGTGGCGCGATCTTGACTCACTGCAACCTCCGCCTCCTGGGTTCACACCATTCTCCTGCTTCAGCCTCTTGAGTAACTGGGACTACAGGCGCCCGCCACCACGCCCGGCTAATTTTTTGTATTTTTAGTAGAAACGGGGTTTTACTGTGTTCGCCAGGATGGTCTCGATCTCCTGACCTTGTGATCTGCTGCCTCGGCCACCCAAAGTGCTGGGATTACAGGCGTGAGCCACCGTGCCCAGCCTACCATTGTTATATTTTAACCTCACAAAATTCTGTAAGGAAAGCAAGGCACCTAATGCACAGGTGAACAAATTGAGCCTCAGAGGCATTTGGTGATTTGCTTAAGGTCCCCAGATTTTTCAGTGTTGTAGGTCATTTGAACCCAGGTCATAATGCAACAAACTTGCAAAAATATAACAGGATGACAGTCATTACTCTCTGTCTCTCTCTCTCTCTCTGTGTGTGTGTGTGTGTGTGCACGTGCGCACTTGAGAATAATAGAGGGAATAATAGTAAAAACAAACAAACAAACACACACAAACTTTGGTTATTTTCTCTGAGCCCCTGTTTACTCCTTCTTATAAATAGTGGAAAAACTTACTTACTCAGTGAGTTTGAGATAAAGGGCAATCCTCATGTCTGGCCAAGAATGTTGACTGTTAATCTCTCTCTGGAGTTCACCTGCCTGTAAGGAGTGCACACTTCTTCCTATTCTTGTCCTCTCTGCTCAAACGCCAGTAGAGCATGTTATTTTTCAAATCTTTCTCTCTGTTTCCCAACTCAAATAATTTTGAATCCTGAGGTTCTCCATGCAACTGGTGAGATAAAGATCTGTTTTGTCCTCATCTCTCCATGGGCAAGTCTTATGCCTTAAATTTTAAGGGAGAACTAGAAAGAAGTAATATGTTAACTTCAAATAAGAACTTCACTCTACAATCCCATTTTTCTGCCAATAAAGGCAATATTTTATTATATGTATATGGTCTCACAATCTTTAACATGACTCTAGGAAGCCACTACCTATTAATTAGAATTGTCACTTCAGTTGAAATCTATTTGTCAATTCTTCTCTAGGTCTTACTTTTCCTTTGAGAACTATCTTATTTTTACCTGTTTTAATCAGACATTCCACAAATTACTTTGGTTTATTTAAACTTCTCACTGCTAAATTCTGGTGACCTTCATTGGCTCTACCACCTGTTTCGTACTTAGTACATGCTAACTCACGATGTGAGCTATATTTTCCAATGTATCTTTTCATTTCCTAGATAAATCCTAAGCCCACTCAGGAGAAATCTGACCCTCTTGCTCTCTATAGCAATTTCTTTATAGCTCCAGAGACTGACATTCAAAGCTCAATTACTACTCCCTAATATTAATGATGAGACTCTTAAAACATTAACGTGACAGATAATGTGAATATGTCAATTATCTATTGAATCATGCTTAACCCATTTATGCACATATACACACACATTATATTTATTTCCTAATATACACACTAATTGACTACATACCTTGGTCAAGTCATTCTACTTCAAGTTGATTTCCTTTCCCAGCATTAACATGAAAATATTAATGCTTCGTATTTTCCAGACTTCATGAGGATAGTACAGAGCTTAGGGGATTTGCAGAAATATTTTGTGTTCTTCAAAAGGAGGCTGTTTAAATAATCACAAATCTTTGTGGTTCATTAAAATATTAAGAGGCTAATACTACCGAGGAAGGACTAATATCTAAGCTAGTTGGTCAATGAATTGAATACGTTTTAGAAATCTAAAAATTTAGCCAACATAAGGTATATCAGTGCAATGACTTCCTCCTCAGTGGTTGTCTTTGTAAATACGCCTATTAAATGTATTTGAATTCTTTTACAGAGTTTCTATGGAATAGAGAATTTATTCTTTAATTTGCATTACAACAGGATAAAAGAAATTTGTGCTGTAAAGGCACAATGGGGTGCATTTTTATGTGTTGACAGAATGAGCTTCTGCATCTAGAATGTAGATAATATTTAATATGCAAAGTCAACAGCAAATAGAAGAAACAAAAATAGTTATCTTTACCCTTTTTATATTTAACTTGCATATTTACTCTTCTAGTGCAAACATTGAAGAAATACTGGCCAAAGAACTCTATAGCTGAAAAGCCAACAGAGTAAACTCCCATAATTGTTTTAATAAAAAAAAAAAAAAGCAATTTTTAAATGTAATATCAGAAAGGGGAAAAATCCTCCAAAATTTTAAAGCACTGCTGAAAAAATTACAGAAGCTTCCCCCTAGGTCCATGTAACCTAAATGTTTTTGAATCATGACCATACAGATGCATAGAAAAATACTGGCAAAATCAAGAGAACTTCAATAAACCCTTACAAATTGCATTAGAGAAATTGGGGTAAAGGAAATACCTTTTGTCATATCAAGGAAATTTTTTGGCGAGATCTAAATCACTTACTTATTCATAGATTTATGATCTGCTTATATCTGGGTCTAATATTCACCTGCCTCTGAGGTGTTACCTTGTGCCTCTTTCCTTTCTTTTTAGCAGCTTTTAAATTAGTTCCTTACCACTAATTGTCCAAACCAGCCCTCACCCCTCCGAACATGAACAAAAGTGTGCTAATGTTACTCAAAGTCATTCTGTTGTTAAAATATTCTCAGCCTGTTTTTCCTCCATTTCTTCCCTCCCTTTCAATGCAATTACCATTTGTAGCTACAATTAGCTTCCAGGGAGCACCTACTGTGTGCAAGCATTCTGAGTACTTTACGCAGACTCATATCCTCACAGGCACATATGTAAGTCTATTACATAGACATGCACATACTCTCATAAACATAAATTCATAATCACATTCACAATTATTATAATCACATACTTCGACTCAATCACATACTCATAAACATGGGCAGGAAAACATATACATGCTCAAATATATATGTATTCACATGATCACATACACAGTAATATATGCATACACTATCACACACACATATACTATCACATGTACATACAAAAACACACACCTATGTGGAATATTTTCTTATACATAGTCACATACACAATCATATACAATACACATTACATCCTCCTAAAAATCCTCTAAGTTTGTGTTCCATTATCATCATCTTCATTTTTCAAATGAGGAAATGAGGTACAAAAGTTGTACAAAATTATACTGCTTGTAAGTGATAAAGCCTGTATTTGAAATGCGAGGAGCCTGACTCCAGAGTCCACGTTCTTAATCAAAATGTTATACGTTTTGACACCAAAACATTTGCTTTGGTATTTAATACTAATAACTGTTTTCCCTGTCCACTACTCTGTGCTTAGCCTATAGTAATTCATTGCCTGCATTATCTTTTTAACCATATTGTTTTGTTCCAAGTTATGACCTTCTATATGGCTCCAGGGTTCTAAATATAATTCCCTTTATATATTTTCCTGCATTAGTAAAGAAAGTGTATTTTCTCCATTATAACAAATTCATATAAATTAATCTGAAGGTTAAATATTTTTTAAATTAATATTTTACACATTTCTAAATATTAAATGACAACTACGTTTTTCCATGTTTTTGTTGTTTTCATTATATTCTAGCTTCATCTTTTTCCTTTTCTCATTTTATTCTATCATCTGCGGTATTCTACCTCACTTTTTGCATCTCCATTTCTCATAGTCTCTCTTATTCCTTTTACTCAAGCATAGGAACATAGAACAAATAATATTGTCGCAAAGGGATCATGTCCACCCTGAATGTTTGGATTCTGTGTCTGGTGTGGCTGATCAACACTGACAACAAAAAACAGACCAACCAGTTCCTGGAATATGTGGCTTAGTTAGTAGACTAAAAATGTTTAACATGCACCTTTAAAGAGTTTTATTATTTTTTAATTTTCTTTTTTGATTGACATATAATTGCACCTATTCATGGAATACAGAGTGATGCTTTGATACATATAATATACCATGATCAGATTAAGGGTAATTAGTATATTCAGCACTAAAACACTTATCATTTCTTTGTGTTGGGAATTTTAAAAGATCCTGTTTATTAATTAATTCGTTAATTTACTTGTTTGTCTTAATTTTACTTATGTATAAATTTACCAAATGTTAGAATATTATATAGGCAATGCTTTAGAATATGTTTTCTAGCAATAACAACTTAAATTATATCAATTTTTAAAAGTCTGTTTATTGGGGAAGGAAAATACATATTTCATTAGAGCAAGAAGCTATCAGATAACCAATCTGTAAACTTAGAGAAATATTAAAAAGCACAAGTCCATACCCAGTTTCGACTGTTCCTCAGAAATGTACAATCCAGTAAAAATAGACAATAAGCTCAAGTAATATTATTCAGTTCATCCTCCAGTCCTCCTCTCAAGACCTTATTTTATAGACCAAGAAATCAATGTACTGAAGATTATATACACCAAGTTAATTTTTAAAAAGTCATCTATCTCAAATATTCATGTCATTATAGACTGAATTTCTTCCATGCTACTTACAAAGAGAATCTTGCCTTAAAATAAGTGCCAAGATCCACTTTCTCTAAGAAAAAAAATCCACATATATTTAATTTTAAAAATATATAAATATAAAATTAACATTATATTCTAACTACTAAATCTGTAAATATAGATGCCCTGGTACTTATAGAAGCATCAGCAAAGCCTCACGGTAAATCTTAACATAAGTTACTAATTAATGATATTTACTGACAACAAATATACTACACAAAGGACACACTACACTGAAAAATTTCAATTGTTGCATTTATTTATATGCTTTTTCTTATAGACAATACATTCATAAAACTCCAGAAATACAAGATTTTTTTCAAATTATATTACAAAAAGTAAGTTTACAACTTTTCATAGAGATATTTATCTCTAGCAATATAGAAGTAATCTTTATTGTAAAAATGTCAGCAATGTGTTGTTTAAAGAAAAGAACGGTCTAGTTTAGGAACTTCCTGTGTCATGGGAAACACTCAGGTTTCTAAGATAGATGGAAATTCTGATCTGTTCACGTGCAAATGATATTTTTTACTACTTATTCCACAGTGGTGCTTTGGGTTCTTTTCCTTGACCCACTTCCCTCGACTATTGGTTAGAAAGTATTTTCTTGGCAAGCATCTGCCTACTTTGGGACATTTCATTTCCTTTGTAGTTGAAGTCATAAATGTAAAGATCTTTCATAAAGGAAAAAACCATTCTCAGGGTTTTGTATGTATTAATCCATAAATCAAAACAGTGGTTAATTCTGTGATATACTAACTGATGTTTTGATACTATTTCTAAAAAATCTAATATTGTTTGAAATTTGTGCTTTTTACCCAGATGTATCTACCAGAAAATTAAAGTCGTATACCTTAATTATTTTTTTCCAAGTATAAACCAAAAGTAAAATCCTAAGCCCCTCAACTGACTAAAAAGACCACCTCTTGGCCAAGGCCAAGGCCAAGTCCCTAGAGAAACCTGAAAAACTGAATTCCTGGCCATGATGGGAAGAGAGGACAGAAGCGTCTCCTTATATCCCATTCCTTTTGGAGTATAGGCACAACTAACTAGCATTAAGATTAAAACAGAGATCTTAAGACTGACGAAATAGACTCTTTGTGGCAATAAGACACCAAATTATCAACAAAACCTAAGACCATGCAAGGCAAAGATTAAGTCACACCCTACAGAGAATAAAATCAAATTTTTAAAAAATAAATCTGTATAAGGTGGCTTGCTTTTTGAACTCACTCTAGTATAGCATCACATGACAGCAGACCCTGAAGGAAATCAAAATATCCTACCCCCAAGTATATTTATTTGACATATTTTGAAATGGTTCTGCAAAGCCATCTTTTGTTAGGGAAATTTGCTTCTGTGGAGAATCTCCATTAATGCAGCCATGCCTTCCCTTTCTAGGCCATTTTTGAATTTAGGAGAGATCAGAATCTCTCCTCTCAGAATCTCTAGCTGAGATTCTGATGTATTTAAGGTCTGAAAAGAGACATTCACCATTTATTCTCTCTGAGGGCTGCTACCTGTGAGACTTCATCTACATAACAAGAGCCTTGTCGGTGGGGGAGGGGGTGGCCACCCCTCAGTCTCCTTATTTAACTCAAGCATTCCTTTCTATTGACTTCAAGTCTTTATACAATAGCTTAACCCTCTCAACAAATTGTCGACTCAAGAATGCCCTGTAAGGGCATTCTTCCAGATGACTCACCTTTTCTGACTGAAACAACTTATACTTCCCATGTATTGATTTATATCCTTGTTTGTAACTCTTGTTGTTATAGGAAAGGGGTCCATATCCAGAACCCAAAAGAGGGTTCTTGGATCTCATTCAAGAAAGAATTCAGGGCGAGCCGAAAAGGGAAAGCAAGTTTATTAGGAAAGTAAAGGAATAAAAGAATGGCTACTCCATAGACAAAGCAGCCCTGAGTGCTGCTGTTTGCTCATTTTTATGGTTATTTCTTGATTATATGCTAAACAAGGGGTGGATTATTCATGCCTCCCCTTTTAAACCATATAGGGCAACTTCCTGATGTTGCCATGGCATTTGTAAACTGCATGGCGCTGGTGGGAGTGTAGCAATGAGGACGACCTGAGTTCACTCTCATGGCCATCTTGGTTTTGGTGGGTTTTGGTCGGCTTCTTTATTGCAACTTGTTTTATCAGCAAGGTCTTTATGATTTGTATGTTGTGCAAATCTGCAGTCTCATCCTGTGACTTAGAATGCCTAACAATCTGGGAATGCAGCCCAGTAGGTTTTAGCCTTATTTTACCCAGCTCCTATTCAAGGTGGAGTTGTTCTAGTTTGGACACTTCTGATACTGTCATGCTAAAATGTATAAAACCAAACTATAACCTGATTGTCTGAGGACCCCTTATTCAAGGCTTCTTGGGTTTGTGTTCTCTCTGGGATGCAGTAACTCATATTGGCTCAGAAAAATCTCTGCAATATTTTACAGAGTTTATTTTCCATTAACACAAGACTTATTTTAAAATTTTAAACATTTTTGTTCATAAAATTAATACAATTCTCACCATTTAAAATTTGAAAGTATTGAAAAACAAAGGTAATATAATAAAATCATTCACTTTCCCACACTAAAGAAGTTATCATTTAAGTGGATTTTCTTCTGAATATGCATTATGGCACAATGCATCTCCTAAAAATAGAAAAGGTGACACAAAAGCTAAGGAATTGAGAAAAAGACCAAAAACAAATACAAAAAACCATGGAACCGACATAAGTTTCCATATATATGTTATTTGAGCATTCAAAACATGACATCCACAAAATACCTCCTTTTAGTCACTAATTTCAATGTCCTTCCTCTTCAAACTTTTGTAGGACTTTCTGAAGAAAAGCTGGTAGAAATTAGAGAAATATTTGTAAGTCAAAAAAAAAAAAGAGAAGTTGGAGAAAATGGCTTTAATGAAGCCAGGATAGTTCACAAACTAAATAATCTATCTCTAGATTAAAAAACAAAAATTTACATAATGTATCCTGAAGTAATTATTCTGAGTTATTTAAGCAGATAACTCCTTATCGTTTACATCTTGCATCCAATTTTCTCTTAATGCTAATAATTTCTTAAAGGTTCATTGCCTAAAAGCTCAAGGTAAAAATCTAGACTGAAGTTTAATTATATTGATATTTCCAGGTGCTACAATATTCAAGTTGCATGAATACATTTTAAATATAGTTTACTGTTGACTATTCAACAAGAGCCTGCCTACTTTATAATCATTTTGAAATCCCTTCAACTATATTTTTAACAAGAGAGATATTCATCTATTGCTAGCCTGCCAGCTGCATGGCCCTACACTAAGCAGTGAAGCAGATTACACTAAGCAATGGAGCCGAGGATGTAAAATGTGTCAAAGCTATGGCCCACAGTGACCGGCACTTAGTATGTGCTCAGTAAATTGAGTTCCTGTTTCCTTCTTTCACAAAATAGATGTGACTTTTATTATTAAGGCCTGTTTTCCTTATCTGATGCTTTATTCTTCTCATCTAGTACAATGCCTGTCACAAAATATCAATATACAAAAATAAATGGTCAATAAAAAAGAGGCATCTAGGAATTTAACTTTAGATATCTTTATTTTTAAAATTATCTTCCACGTATCATCAAAATTATAAGAATTTGCATTTTACTACTTAATAAAAAGATTGGTTATTTTGAACAGAAATGTATTTAAATTTACTGCCATGAAATAAATTGATTGCATAGGAAGATGTACTGGGTTTGCATTAAGCATTCAGGTTCTTCCAGAACGCCATCACATATACCTGTGGCATGTGCCCCAGAGTTGAAGAATATCTGACAGAATTTTAATAAAATTAATAAAAATATTACTTGCTAACCTTTAAAAAAACTCCAAAATAATCTCAAGTTTTAAAAATCTATCTTTGTTATTACAGCAAGAACTGATTATATAAAAGATGTACGTATCAAACAACTCAAAATGAATTTGAGGCCTTTAAAGATGAACATAGATAATTTATCTTATTTTAAAAGCCTATCCTCACTCTGACAGTTGTCTACATCAGAACATTGACAGGGAGCCCAAAATCCACAGTGGGAATCTAAACTCCACTTTTATAAATTTGAAGGCCTACAGCAATTTGTTCTCAAACAATCTTTGACACCACTGCATTCACCTAATAATTTCACAGCAGAAAACACCAGCCTGATAACAACACATTTCAATGAGTTTTGATTGAATAACTCTCCTTCTTGGCACAAGCTGTAATAGCTTCTACATTAGGTAGCAAATGGCTTTTGATGCAAAGCCAAAGAAAGTGTTATCAAGGAATAGAGGTAATGTATACTTTGGGAAAATCCATCTGCCACATTAGAGTCATCTTCTAAATCTCAGTACTAGTCATGTCATATTTGTCTTCAAAAACTTCAGTGGCTCCCCTTCATCTAACAAATAAGTCCAAATGTGAAGTATATGTTAGGATAGTTTAAGAGCACATAAAACTGATACCTGACTATTAAGGATTAATAAAATAATGTTTTTTTCCACATATCATGAAGTCAGAAGTTAGTAAAGGAAAAGTAGAATGGCTCCAAAACATGAAAGAAATTAAAGTTTCTTTTCTGTTCATTCATATGAAGCTTTTGTTTTCACATTTGTTTTGGTGTGATTGCAAGCTTGCTATAGTCTTCATCACTGCATCTACAATTTATGCAAGAAAGAATGGAGGAGGTCCTGCATGCTGCCCAGCAATCGTTCCTGCTGCATTCCTTTCTCCACTGCCCAAGGACTATTTCATATTGTGTCTCCTTAAGCCTCCATGCCTCCACACCACATCTTCACTTTCAGCTGATGACCTTGCTTCACATTTCACTGAGAAACCTGAAGCAAGCAATAGAAAATGTCTATAAGTTTCCATCATCATATTTACTCCTACCTGCTTCAAGGTTGTATATTTTGCCAAAATGTTTTCTTGTTTACAAGATCTCATTCCATCTCAACCATGAGAGAATGTTGTTCTCCATCTCTGATTATTTCCAATCAGCAAGTAAACATGCCATCGTTTCTCTACCTTAGTTTTTTTTTTTTTTAACTCAAGTCCATACCTCTCTTTATTTATTGTGCATTCCTTCAAAGAATGACTTGTATATTATAACTGCTTTAGATATTTTTGTTGTCATTTTGCCTTAACCACAATCAAACCAGGTTTCAATTCCCAACCACACCAACAAAACGCTTCTTGTCAAGCTCATTGATGATCTCCACATTGCCAAATCCAGCAGACATTTTCAGTTTTCTTTTCACTTGAGTTACAAGTAAGCATTTGAAATAATTAATGTGTCTATCTGCTTTGAAACTTTCTTCACATGACATCCAGAATGCCCACTGTCTTCACTCTCTTCCTATGTCTCTGGCTGATCCTTCTAAATCTCCTTTGTTAATACCTTCTCTCCAACTTGAACTGTTGACATGGGAAAGCCCCAGGACTCTGCTTCTCCCCTCCCCTCCCCTCCCCTCCCTTCCCCTCCCTTCCTCTCCCTTCCCCTCCCCTCTCTTCCTCTCCTCTCCTCTCCTCTCTTCTCTTCTCTTCTCTCCACCAAATCCTGTGATCATCTTGTGCAGTCTCAAAGCTTTAAAATTGTTTTTATGCTAACAGTAGCTAATATATATCTCCAGTCAAGAATTTTCCCCTGTCTAAACCCAAATGCCAGTTTGACAACTCTACATGAATGTCTGATAACTCTCAAATTTTCTAGTCAGAAAACAAATTTCTGATTTCTACACCCATTAGGAAAACAAACAATGAAACAAACAGAAAACCCATTTTTTCCCAAATCTTTTTTATCTTAATTTCTCAATTAGTAGCCATAACATTTTATCATTATCTTAGTACAAACGCTCAGCATTTTCAAGTCCTAAGTTTTCTCACATTTTAACATGTAATATTCCAGAAACCTCCCTTCAAAATACAGCATACCCAGACCCTGACCACTTCTCCCCACCTTCCTATTACTACCCTGTGTTCAGCCACTATCATGTCTCACATGATGACTCTAACAGCCTTGTTACTTGCTTCTCTGACATCAACTTTGACCCTGTACAGTCTACTATTAACGCAACCTCTAGAGAAATCCTGTTAAAAGTCATGTCAACGCTTGTCATTTCTTAGCTTGAAATTTCTAATGGCTTTCACTCTCACAGAGTAAAATGCCTACAAGATTCTAGAGCATCTACCTCTTAATAATTATTCTCTGTCTTCCTTTTCTACTGTGCTTGCAATTCCCTGAACACAGTAAGCACATTCTTGACTCAGTTTTAGTACTTCGTCTCCCTTATGCCCTGAATTCTCTCTCCCCAGAAATCAACAGGGTGCAGTGCACTTTCTTACCTTTAAGTCTTTGACCAAATGTTCTCTTTTCAGTGAGGCCCACTCTCATTGATCACACTATTTAAAAGTAAAACATTTTTCCTGTTTGATATTCTTTCCAGGTTACTTATCACCATATACCATATTATATATTTTGTATGGTTCTTTTTCTGATGTGTTGAGTGTCATCCCTTTGCTCCGTTAGAAAATTAAGTTTATCCACATCAGAGACTGTGTTTGTTCTTTTTGTTTTATTTTATTACCGTATCTCCAGTGCCTAACTTAGGAAAAATAGTAAGAAATGTTTGTTCAAATACATAAAGAAAACACAAAAAAATTGTGTAGCATGGCCACCCCCCAAAGTCTTGAAACTGTACATTTTTCTTGGGTACATCATTTCAGTGAACAAAAATGGGGTTCCATTTATAAGAAAAACAGTTTGAAATGGATTTGGGGTAGATTGCCAATAGAGTCTTCCACACATAGTATTCGAAGAAATAACCCAAGACTGTACTTTTTAGCCTCCTTTCCCACCACTTACATAACAGAACTATTTCACAGCACAATACAGATATGTTTTTAATATTTCTTAACATGTGCTCAAGTTATTTATTATTATTATTTTTTTTTTTTTGAGACGGAGTTTTGCTCTGTCGCCCAGGCTGGAGTGCAGTGGCCGGATCTCAGCTCACTGCAAGCTCCGCCTTTCCGGTTTACGCCATTCTCCTGCCTCAGCCTCCCGAGCAGCTGGGACTACAGGCGCCCGCCACCTCGCCCGGCTAGTTTTTTTGTATTTTTAGTAGAGACGGGGTTTCACCGTGTTAGCCAGGATGGTCTCCATCTCCTGACTTCGTGATCCGCCCGTCTCGGCCTCCGAAAGTGCTGGGATTACAGGCTTGAGCCACCGCGCCCGGCCTGTGCTCAAGTTATTTACGTTTCTGAAATTCATTCCCTGGGCACTTACCTAAAGAAATATTCTATATTACACGACATTCAACATTCTCTCTTCCATAGAACTCATACTGAAACTTGAAGACCCATGTCAAGTTTCACCTTTTCCAGAAAGTTTGCCCATTCCCTCCATGGGCTTCTATATGAAACCATTTACCTGTTTCTATTACTGTACCCATAGTTCTATATTTGTTATTTCTGACTTCTCAATTGTTAGTTGGTAAGTTCCATAAATGCAAAATCTGCTTTTTATTAGTTTCGTAATTTCATTTTGCTATTTTTGTTTTTTCTATTTGTGCCTTCATTTTTCTCCAAAATAAATTAATTAATGTACATTGTGAAACAGTACATTTTTCAACAATATCACTTGGGGCTATTCCTAAGTCTCACAGAGTTTGAATATAAATTTCACTTTTCAGGGCTATTTAAAGACTTTAAAGTAAGAGAAAAATCATTGTTTTATTTGCCTTAGTCCAATCTTAAAACCAGCTCAGAAATTTCACTTTTTCCCTTGTTGGGTTCTTCCCACATTCCCATTGCTTTCCCCCATTGGTTTTTATTCTCACTTTCACCTCTACTTCTGTACTGCTTAATCTTAGGATCGAAGGCAAGGTCCTAAAAAAAAATCTGAGTTCACTGAAATAAACTGGACAGAACTAGATTAGGCCAAGCAAGGTTGAACTAGGTAGAATTTTGAAAAGAGCCTTGGATTAATTGGGGATGGAGCTAGTTGTCCCAACACCATTTAACTAGCCTAGTGCCTCATACACAACAATATCCAATAATTTTTATTAGATGAGTGACTGAATGAATAATTGAATGAAATTAATATAGAACAAGAAACAGAGTCAAGTATACAGGGAAATTTAGGATATGCTAACAATGGCATTTCAAGGCCATAGTCAGGAAATGTCTGAAATTACAAAATAAATATTGAAGCCTTTCTCATAACATCTCAAAATTCATTTATAATCATTTAAAATGAATTAAAGGTCCAGATGTGGTGGCTCACACCTATAATCCCAGTGCTTTGGGAGGTCAAGGCAGTAGGATCACTTGAGGACCAGAGATTCATGGTGCATTCCTATAGTCCTAGATACTCAGCAGGCAGAGGCAGGAGGATCTCTTGAGCCCAGTAGTTTGAGGCTGCAGTGAGCTATGATTTAGCTACTGCATTCCAGCTTGAGTGACAGCAAGACAGTAAAACCCTGTCTCATAAAAAAAAAAACTGTAGAGGACTACGTGCTCACAAACAGGGTGTTCCCCATAAGTCCTGCTCTCGCAAACGAAGCAGGGCGTTCCCGACAAGTCCTGCTCTTGCAAACGAAGCAGGGCGTTCTCAGTAAGTCCTGCTCTTGCAAACGAAGCAGGGTGTTGGGGGCCTCTTTATATGTAAACATCTTGAAAATCCAGAAAGTCAGGGAAAGGTCAGAAAAACAACGATGTGTCGATGTGTCAACCAGAGTCTCGGGACTCTCCATTTCTCAGTCATGTATCTTTTTTCAGAACTCCTTCAACTTATATTTTGGAAGCACTTATAAGACACTGGATTCAGAGTCTAAATACAGCAAACCAGTCACAGACCATGCTCTCATAAAACATACTTTTAGGCCATGAATTAAGTAATCGTGAAAATGTATAATGAGAAACGGACAAATGTTAAAAAGAACGCTAAGAAAACATGAGAGATGACTTGATTTCTTTTTTTTTTTTTTTTTTTTTTTTTGAGACGGAGTCTTGCTCTGTCACCCAGGCTGGAGTGCAGTGGCCGGATCTCGGCTCACCCCGCCACCTCGCCTGGCTAGTTTTTTGTATTTTTTAGTAGAGATGGGGTTTCACCGTGTTAGCCAGGATGGTCTCGATCTCCTGACCTCGTGATCCACCCGTCTCAGCCTCCCAAAGTGCTGGGATTACAGGCTTGAGCCACCACGCCCGGCCGATGACTTGATTTCTTTTGTGAAATCATATTTTCTGCCACTGTGTGGTATGTACCTTATTTTGAAAGTGTATTATGTTCCTCAAGTTCAAGGTATCCATAAGTTACATCTACAATAATTTTGCCTTGACTCAGCATTACCTCTACATTTAGTATGTTTTCAGGGACAATGTAGGTGCTTAAAAAGAACATCTTGATTAGACCACACCTGACAGAGCAACTGATGACACTCTTAGGACAACAACAGAGGCCAAGGATCTAAGAAGATGTCCAGAGAAGAAGGCAGGCAAAAACTGAGGCTGAGCAAGGTCCCTGGCGAGACCACTGACTAGGACTGAAGAAAAGAAGATTGTGGATCGTGTACTGCTTCCCATGGAGCTGACAGGAGGGGGTTAATCAAAGACTGAAGGACACTGACAGCAGCTAATAGAAGATCAAATTAAAGAGGCTCTCTACTTTCATACGACCTGCTTTCCAAATTCAGAGGTCTAAAGCAGTCACTTTGATTTTCTTTCACAAACAAGCATCCCCCAAAATTGGATATTAACAAACTTACTTCACTCCATTAATGATAATGAATCAAAAGGATTAGGAGGAAGAGTACGGTTTTAAACAATCAATAGGTGACTTCATATGCAGAAGTGTCTTTTTTGCAAGTATCTATTGATTGGCCAAGGCAGACCTTCTGACCGCTCCGACTCTCAGTCTCATCCTTAATGTCATTTATGGTTTGATTTGGGAGAAGTGAAAGAAGTATTTGAAAAAAAAAAAATGGTAAGTAAAACAACAAGAACAAAAAACTCTTGATATCTTAGTTACAAAAGAGACCCCCCCAAAATCAGTGTGAAACATTCAGCTTCTCTTCTTACTCCATGTTTGTAGAAATACATAATATTAAAGTTGAATTCATATGTAATATTTTATATAAATAAGGCATTCCTAAAGAAAAATTTTGTTAGACTTCAGATAATCTAAGGCCACTATTCTTTATGGGTGTACAACATTGAGGAACATGAGTTATTTAATGTAAGACTTCCAGAGTATTCTGACTAACTCACCATTTTGCCCTTCATCTCTTCAAAACAACTATTCTGAGAACCACTGGTACATAGCCAGCAACATTCAAACCAAACTGTGGCTACATTTTCTAAATATCATTCTTCCACAATGCTCATATCAGCAACTTATTTTAAACTACCACAACTATAAAAATAATTTTGTTCTTTTTATGTTAAAAGTACAAAAGTTGTCATACCTTTCTTTTATAACTCATCTTCTTTGGGGAAAAACAAGCGATTTCTGCTACCAAAGGAAAAAAAAAATGAATTTGCTACAGTATAAAGTATATAAAGCATTAATAACTTTGTAATGAAGTAAATCTCTTCAACTTCTTTGATCTTTTAATCTCACAAAAAAACTAAACTAAATCTCAAGATCATTGTTTTCATACCAAATCAAACTTTTATTTATAAAAACAAATGCTGAACATGAGTAGTGCCCTCAAATGATTATAATCTTTTAACATGTGCCTTATACCCTTTCTTAGCTTTTATTTGTACACAGAAAAAAATTATTGGATTTCTGATACCAACATCTCAGCAGCAACCATCCTTTCCTTAATGACCTCTTTCTGCTTTTTCTCAATATTTTAATCGTTGGTTATCAAAACTGTCAAATTTCCCGAGTTCTTTCAACACTTTTAGTGATGCATTAAAGTTAAGATAAAAACCCACCTGGGCTTAACACAAAGTCTCTTGTCTCCCTGAATGAATGTCAAAAAATACATATATATATATCCAATACAGCACAAATTCTGTTGCTAAGTCTGAGAGGTTTAACTTCTATAAGTCTATCTTAATTTGTTTTTGTTTTAGTTTATAACAGTGGCTCTCAAATATTGATATATATCAAAATTACCTGTAAACCTTGTTAAAACACAGATAGATGGGCCTCAACCTTAGAGTTTCTGATTGAGCACACGTAGAGTAAGATCCAAGATTTTGCTTTCTAACAAGTTTCTAGATGATGCTGATGTTTCAAGTTGGGGTATCATGTTTTGGAAGACACAGACTTAGGTGAGTGAATTCCACTCTAGGGTTACCTCTAATAGTCACATTTGCTCAAATGACTCTTAGGAAAATTCACAGTAGTAGCCAAAATTCCAATCTGAGGATTAATTTTCATCTACTTTTTCAGTCTTATTTCTATAGCCCTACAGGGATATTAAAAAATATTCAGCCCTCTCATGAACACAGACACATCAAAGAACTTAATATTCCAATAAAAGAGGAATCAATGTGTGCACGGTTGGTTGGTCAAAGGTTAACATCCAGAAGATGGCTATTATCACCTTTTTGCAGTGAAGAAATGTAAGTGCTAATAGCTTAAGGGACTTACCTGATGTCATTTAAAAATTTTCAAGTGGTATTTAGAACAGGACCTCATCAGCATTTTTAATTCCTTATTTGTGGTAATAATCAAAAGGCAATGCTATTTGTTTCTGGATGGCAGAAACAAAAATCTTACTTCTTATTTTCATACTTAAAAGATGCTGTTTTGGAAATACTCTATAAATTTTGAATTTTAATGATAATTTTACCTAACCAAGAAAGTGAAAATATTTATGTTTGCCACACATATCATCACCAATAGATAGTAAAAAATTATTGTGATAAAGTACCTGCTTGCATGAAACCTACAAATACACAAGGGCTTTCAATAAACAAAATAAAGGAAACAAACGCATCTTCACAGAGGATTAGCTAAGCAATAACCTGGGGACCTAAGGGTCTCATCCCTCACTCCCAACTTTTTCTCTAGTGAGCTTTTAAGAAAGTCAGACCATCTCTCTCCTCATCTGTAAAAGAAGAAGCATTGGACTAGAAGAGCTCTAAATTAATTCAAGCAATAAAGATGATCACATAGCAGTCAAGCAAAAATTTATCTCTTTCGCGTTTTATTATTTTTCTCATTTAACTGAAGATGGTAATTAATCCCAGCTAAACAGCAAATTTTTAAACATATATTAATCTGCCCATATACCTTAAAAACAGAGATTCATTTCTGCAGCAAAATGTTTGGTCCCAAAGTGAATCTTGCATCAAAAAAAAATAAATGAACAAGCAAATAAATATATCCCGTTGAAATTATTGCACACTGTAAGAATGATAGAGAATAAATGTATACTAAATTTTAAAGCCCTACATGAGTTGTTATTATCATTGTTTGTTAACATTTATGGGCTAGTTCTTTTTCCTTAATAAACCGTTAGACTCTATTTTTAAATGTTGCCTTACCTTTCATAGCTATCTCTCTCTTGCTCTCTCTCCCACACACATGTGCAGTGATTTTTATTTTCCTTCATTAAGTCAGCTTCAAAATAGTTACAAAAAAAAAGATTTAAACTGATATTACAATCAGGGTCTGATTGCACCCCCAGAAAAAAAATCAAATTGGCAAATTTAGGCATCTAGGTAAACTTCAATAAAAGATACTCAGTAGGAGCCAAGTAGCGCAAATATCTATTAAGAATATAACATTGCCATTATATAAACAGAGAACATTACCTCAGAAAACATATATTTCAAATAACGTTTCATAAAAAGCATTACATTGCTCTATCATTTGAATAGATACATTAACATTCCATTTAATTTTTGCTTTCAAAGTAGTACATCTATTTTGAACTCTAAGGCCAGAAATAATCACGAATGTTTCTCATTTTAAAAAGGTTTTTCAAATCTAAATATCAGTCACAGACCTTGTTATTATGAGGTATGAAAATATGCAAAATAAATGTCTTTAAAATACTCATCAACCTCCACTGATTTGTGCCACTTGGATGCCTGTTGGCCAACATCATTATATCACCAAAAGCAATAAACCTGAGTTAGAGCATTCCATCTATCATTATTACTAGAGAAAAAATAAAACTCACCATCCTAGAAAATTCCTCTCAACTTAACATTATATTTGCTATTATGAACATTTTTACTCTAAGAAAGAGTTCAGATTTTATGAAAATTTAAACATTCTTGAGAGCAGTTAACTGTTAATCTTGATTGGCCATTTAAAACAAACCAGATATACTGATAACCTGAAGGTCACTTTGGTGGCTATCACCCCACTGTTAAATTTGGGAGGAGGGCTAAATAAAGAAAAGAATTTAAAGAAAGATTGCATCATTCTTAGTGCATTAAGATCAAAAATAATATTGATTTACTTGTATAGGTGAAGGATGGATATTCCATAAATTATTTATATAATCATATATTTTCATTATTCCTTTTATAGATTATATACTTAGCAATTATTATATTAGGGGATAGGACAAATTTCTGCCTTTGTTTGTTTATTTGTTTGTTTGTTTTTCACTAAATAAACAAATCTACTGAGGCAGGCTTATCTCTTTCTCAGGCCAATCATTATGCAGAGGGCTGTGCTCTCACCAGTAGAGAATGTAATGCGCAGTGGCTCTGCTTGTTGCCTTCCCTAGAGCACTACAACATGCCCCAGTGTTCCCACAGTTCATTATGAGACTGTCTACCTCTTTCATAAACTGTGGAGTCACTTGGGAATCTATTTATACTGGCAACTAAAAGGTGCCATTCTATATGGTGAAATATGACACTATTAAAATTAAGGTTTTTGAAGATAATTCGCTGATAAAATATGCCAAAAATGTAATATAATATAAAAACTTTATGCCACTGATTTTTTGTAAAGTATAATCCTAATTATATCCCCAAAATGCCTAGAAAAAACAGAAGGAAATACAGTAAATTGCTATATGCAGTTTCCTTTATTATTACAGATTTTAAGTTTTTTCTTTCACTTTGCTTCTAGTACTTTTTAATTTAAAAACAAAAACAAAAACAAAACAGTAAGCATGTTTCCAACATCATAGTTAAAGAAAAAAAAGAGAGAGCTCTGAAGGGACCAGCGAAGGCAAAGGAACAAATAGAGAATTTGTGTGTGGCATGACCTTTTAAGAGTCAGCAGAAATTCTGAACCCTCAAGGATTAAGGATGTTTCAGAGGAAATGAGTTTACAAACTGAGAATCATCACGTAATGGACACAAATATAAGGCAGAGGAAGAAGATGAAGCAGACAAGGTGATCCTTTCAAAAATATTCATGATGTTTTAGATATTTAAATTTATGTTAATACTTTAAGTATTAATGTGAATTTAAATATGCTAATACTAGACAAAGTGAATAGTTAAAATTAAGATTTTATGTTAAACTACTACTTGAACCAAAGGAATATCAAATCCACTATTTAATAATAGTATTTAAAAAAAAATTTTAGAGCCCAACAGCTTTCACTTTCCTTTGCTTTTCAATTTCTTTCAAAACTGCAAAATTATGGTAAAAGCCACTTAATTACTGATCTCTTTCAGTTTGCATATCTGCTAATGAATGGTATAGAAGACAATAAAAACCTTTTTATCAGACAAATAATAATCTGTGTAAAATATATTCATTGTTATAATTCTGGACTTTTAAAGGTAGAATTCATTATAAGGTTTTGTGAAATGTTCTAAACACAGTTCTCCCCAGTGACTAGGAAAATATATTTATATGAAATATAAGATAACACAACCACTTATGAAGATGGAAAACTTGTATTCCTAGCACTATGCCCAGAATTGAAAAGAAAAATTCCATTCCATTAAAATTCATCTTAAGTTTGTCTGAAATTAATGGATTCAAGTATATTCTAACAACTCTTCCAAAGGAGGAGGATTAGTAAACTAACATCAACAAAATAAATGGTGTAGGTTATTACAAACAACAATTTCAAAGAGATATATTTATGAAGATATTCTAAAGACAGATATCTCTGAAGTTTTTAAAGATTATTAGAATTCATAAATCAATTCAGCCAAGGTTTATTATTAAAATTTCATAAACTAAATATTCAAAGTACTTCACAATCAGACCTCATTAGTTTATGGCTTTATTTTCTGTCACCCATCATTCTAGAAAGTGGAGTAAGAAAGTTTCTACAAAATTAAAATCTAAAGACTTTAGGGCTCTTGAATAATGACCCCATAAATGAAAAGTAAAACTATAAACAATCATATTTGTGCATAGGAAATTGAGCTTTTAGAAGTAACAATAACAACAATGATGTTCCAGAAGATAGAGGCTGTAATGCTATATCAGAGTTACATTTATTTAAGTTTAAACATGTACCCATGATATTTCTTACAAAGCTTTAGACACAAGGGCAAAGACTGCACAAAGAAAACAAAACTTCCAGTTTCAACTCAGAATTCACACAATAATAAGGGCATAGGTTTAACTAAGTTATAATTCTGATTCCAAACTTGCTACTTGCCTGAAAACTTCTTGAGGGTAAAAACTATATCTGTCTCAATTATCATTCCATCTGTAGCTATAGGCACAGCACTCAATAACTACATCCTAAGTAAAATCCACTCATTTTAATTGAATTCACATTTACAAAATATCTACTCTGTGATAAGCAATGGTGATACAAAAATCACAGAGTATGTGTCTGAGCGTGGACCACCTGCAGTTGTTTTGGCCTTGCTTTCAACATCTTTTAAAAAAATATTGGACCAAATAATTTCTCAAGTTCTTTCCTACCCTGAAATTCTAAAGTTTTATTGCCTTAAGTATTAATTATACACATTTTAAAAATATTCCGAGCAACATTAGAGCAACATTATCCGTTTTAACTTGTCTGTGAAATGGTAAGGAACAGTGGCTGTAAAGGTTAAAGGTCAGAAAAGATGGACATTGAGGTCAGACAGTCTTTTTTTTCAGACAAGTTTTACTCTTGTTGCTCAGGCTGGAGTGCAGTGGCGCGATCTCGGCTCACTGCAACCTCCACCTCCTGGGTTCAAGCAATTCTCCTGCCTCAGCCTCCTGAGTAGCTGGGATTTCAGGTGCCTGCCACCTTGCCAGGCTAACTTTTGTATTTTTAGTAGAGACGGGGTTTCACCACATTGGCCAGGCTGGTCTCGAACTCCTGACTTCAGGTGATCTGCCTGTCTTGGCCTCACAAAATGCTGGGATTCAGGCATGTGCCACCAGGCCCAGCCGGTCAGACAGTCTTGAGTCTAATAAAATGAGAGAAACCACACAGTAATTTGAACACAGTTTAGTATAATGAATTTTTACCTATAACAAGGGATCAGAATAAGGACAGATTGACTAGTAAGAAATAAAAGGAGACCAGGCACGGTGGCTCACACCTGTAATCCCAGCACTTTGGGAGGCTGAAGTTGGAGGATCGTGAGGTCAAGAGTTCAAGACCAGCCTGGCCAACACAGTGAAGCCCCATCTCTACTAAAAATACAAAAAATTAACCAGGCGTGGTGGTGAGTGCCTGTAATCCCAGCTACTTGGGAAGCTGAGGCAGGAGAATTGATTGAATCTGGGAGGCAGAGGTTGCAGTGAGCTGAGATCATGCCATTGCACTCCAGGCCAGGCGACAGTGTGAGACTCCATCTCAAAAAAATAAATAAATAAAATTTAAAAAATAAGAAATAAAAAGAAATCTAAAAAATATATCAATAGCAGATATAAGAAGCAGTCATTACCCATAGGGCTTGGATACAGGCCTTATAGGAGAGGGCATAGTCATACTTGTTGAATGGTAGAGAATTTGCTCAGGTCCCTAGCTTGCAGAACTTGCTGGGATGTTGTTATAGAGTTCTGTGAAAGCTAATCACTAAGGGGTGCCTTTCACTACAAAACAACCCAAGTGGAAGCTGCTGGCCATTGGCTGTGGCTGCCTGACATACACTGAAGGTACTGGATTCTGTGGAACCTGCCCACCATGCAAGAGCCATCAATGAAGAAACTATTCATGCTGTGAGAGAGCCTACTGAACAAGCACTCCAAAACCGGAAAGCAAAGTCCTTTCCTCCCACATTACCTCTCCATCACTCACTACTGACAAAGCTTAATATTATACCAGTCGGCAAAGGGCCCAGATCTGTTTTCACAGAGCAGGCAAAAAGGATGAATTTGGAGCTGAGAGGCAATTAAAAAATAAGGAGCACAGCCCACTCCTTTGATTCAGTTTCCATATGCTCCCTGATACTCACACTCTGACTCCCATACAACAACAGAAAAACTTTATGTGCTACATAGCACTGTACAGCGATCCTTCTCAAAAGAGAAGGTTTTATTCTTCTCTCAAAGTGAGGGGCAGCTCAAAAAGTCAGTGTATCCATCCCAGGCTGCATTAATTACTTCTCAAATTCAGTAGCAGTACCACTGATTATTCTGACCTAAAGACTAAATTGTAAACTGCACTACCAATATCATATATGTAATACAAAAAAGAAAAGTGACAGATGAAAAACAATGGTTAAGAAACATATGTGTTTAAATGAACACATGTATCTAACACATATGTATAGATAAACATGTATATGTAGTCAAATAAAAATATGCAAATCTTGTACAGTCTTCATTTCGGTAATTGGTTATAGGATTTTAATTAATATATTTGACTTCTTCTGTCATTACCCTTTGAGTATTACCTCTGCCATCTGCCAGAACGTTAGCCAGGTGAGGTTTGAGTGACCTAACCCTTCACTGACGAAGAATCTGAGCCCTCAATTGTTCCATTTTTCACCTTTGTTAAGTTGCTTGAACTCTAAATTACTGCAACCTCATTTATAAAATAGCAACAAAGATAAGTTACTTTTTACGTTCAGACTTTGTAATTAAATATTAAACGAGTTAAAATATTAAACGAGTTAAAGCATGATGAACTCCTAGTACATAGTAGATATTTTCAAGCCTTTCTGTATGTCCTCTATATCAATGCTTCCTCTCATAATAAAGGTAGCAGGAGGTGGGTTAGAAGAATTACACATTTACATCAGGTATAACTCCCAATGCAATGGGTGCTGACGAGTTGATGGGTGCAGCACAGCAACATGGCACAAATATACATATGTAACAAACCTGCACGTTATGCACATGTACCCTAGAACTTAAAGTATAATAATAATAATAAATAAATTTTAAAAATAAATAAATAAATTAATTAATTAATTAAAAATAAAAATAAAGAAGAATTACACATTAAGCAATATTTTCCTTTTGACTTCCAAAATAATTTTCAAGGTAAGCTTTCAGAAATGCCCATATTATAATCCCTATGTTTGGATCTTATTTGGGGGGAACAAATGCTATATGTCTTAAAGTTGGAATCTTTCTTCTTTCTTTGTACATTTCTGTAGTTTTTATTACTATAAATATGCATGAATTTGTCCTAGTCCCATGTCTGTACATTTTGAGTTTTATTACCTAGAACAAATCACTTTACCTATTTGTAGTTCTTTTCTCCTTTACAAAATGAAGAAATTTTCTTTCAATTACACTATGATTCTATTCCTGGTGACTTTTGGAGTTCTGTCCAGATATACGTTGCATATGGTAAACACATACATCTTTTGTTTATGTGAAGAGCACAATATTCAGACTACAGCAATAGCAATTCAAAGGCCATCATTTGCCAAATACATAACTTTGAGTGAGTTACTTAACTTTGGGGCCTCAGTTTCCTCATTTGTAAAATGGAAAAAAAATAAGACTTTATGAATATTAACATTCTACAGGAGCTCAACAAATTGTAGCTGTGTTATTTTAATCAAATACATGTCCATATTAATTCTAAGTCATATCATCACTTTGTTGTGATCCAGAAAGAAAAAGAGAGAAAGAAAGAGAGAGAAAAGGAAGGGAGGGAGAGAGAAAGGAAGGAAGAAGTGTTTCCAATTAGATCACGGCCTATCATCATTGCAGATGCTTTCCAATTTCAACGATGGTGTAATGTAAGAAGAAAAGGTATTTTTAAAATCAGTGAAATAAGACATTACCATTATTGTTATCCATGAACATATACCACTCCAGTTGATAAGACACAGCAATCATTTTTCATCTCCATTCCATTAATTAAAATACTAAATCTATATTACAGAATGTGGAAAAGAAAGAGCAAGTACTATTTGTCCTTTATGGAAGGACGGGTTCAAAGCATTTTTAAATTAATTAATTATAGAGTGCCTACTATGTGAAATAGGATGTTAGACACTGGAGATATAACAGTGACCTAAAATAACCAAAATTCATATTCATATTAGAGTACAAAGTCTGGAGGAGAAGGAAAGCATTAATATAATTTGGTGAGGATAGTAAGTAAAGAGAAGAAGTATATGACGAACAAAAGGGAATATTGTATTTTTTGTTTTCTTAAAATAGAACAGGGAAAAGAACATTTTGAAGTACCTACTCTGGAAAATCTTACATGTATGTAATGTAAACAAAGTACTTTAAGATGAATCAATATGAAGCAAGTGATTCTGTGATCAGAGGCAAGGTGCCTCTAGGATTGGAGTAAGAACCCCAGAACATTGTAAGGAAAGAAAGAGTGAAAATATCCTTCTCCTAAGCCTGGTGAATTTATGAACCTTCTGTCTTCAAGAAGCTAAAGTTTTGATTCCTTAATGAAACAAAAAAAAATGCATAAGGAAAAAATAGATTTGCTAGTCCAAAACAAAAATAGAGAAAAGGTGAAGCCGTAGAACAAGTTGCCAACTTGGAAACAAAAATGACACACTTCAAGGTTTTTCTGTCATCTCACTCAGGTACAAGCAGATATTCTCTAACTTTAGGGGAGAAAATATATCTTTTCCTCACCTGTCCTAGGTTCATGGCTGAGGCACCTGTAAACACAAACCAAATTAACAGAAGAAAAGCAGAAATATGTATTTAAAGTGAGTTTTACATGACGCAGGAGCCATTATAAAGAAATGAAAACCCACAGAAATGTGTAAATCTGTACACTTTTTATGCTAAATTTAATTAAGTGGAGAGTCACAGAGAAGTATGACTGGATATAAAAGTAGGATCTAATCATAATAAATTGCAGAAAACATAGCAAGATCTGTTTGTTCAGATTCTCGTGTGTCCCTGTGTCTTCAGGGAAAAGGATGTTCTTTTCCTCTAGGTGTAGGAAGATCACCTCTAGAATGATCTGCTTCAGGGGAAGGTCAGAAAATCTTTCCTAGGTTTTATGACCTGCTTCTGGAGAGAAGGGCAGAGGGAAAGTGAGAATGATATTCCTGCTTCTGCTGTTTTCTCAAATGCCAAGGGTACCATATTTTAGGATACTGTGTCCTAAACTCCATCACTAGATAATAGTGGTTATGGTAATACTGGTCTAGCAACAGGGCCAGAAGGCAATCAGAAATCAATCACTTACTTAAAAGCATACTTTGTACATCTTTCTGAGGGTAAAATAACATATTTGGTTTTTTTTTCTTCCACCTTAAGAAACTGTTTTGTTTTAGCTTTGAAGCTACTGTAAATAGGCATTTTGCTTAGTGTTTTTAACAACAAAGCAAGTACTGAAAAAAATTAATGACTAACATACAAAACAGACTTTTATGCATAATTTTGGCAAATCTTTTTCTCTCCATAAAGCATCACAGGCAGAGTATTACAGTATAAAACTCTATAGACTTCTGCAAAAATAAATTCTCCATTCCAACAAATCCATTTGGTATTTTTACATGTTGCCAAGTGCTTTCCATGTGTTTCAAATTATATGAACATTAGAAATTGAATATGCAATATACTCTGCCTTCCGGACCCATTTACATTAACTTCTTAAAGAAGCATTCAGCTATGAAGTTCTGGATTTCACCTGTGACCCTGTGGCAAGAGGTCATCTTACCATGGAAACAGAGTTACAAGTAAGGCATGGGAGAAAAGATGGTAACAACACATTTCTAATACTGAGTACAAAAAAAGAAGACAAACAGGAAGATATAATTCTAGAAGAAACCAGTCCTAATAAAGGCCAATCTGTGAAGAGCAGACATATGAAACAAACAAACAAACAAACAAAAAAAAAAACAGGGAGAGTTTATAGAATACAGAATTTCCATTTCCACTATAGGCTTTAGTATCAAGTCTGTCTCTGGAGGGATTCTTGAGCACCTGATTTTTACTTATGAAAGAAATGGACTTAGAATGATCTGGTTAAGCATTATGAATTTAGCACATGTATGTATGTTTGCTCTATCTCAAACACCACGAAATTGCTGCAATTAAAATAAAAGACTGGAGTCACAAAGTTGAAGAAAACTAGAACAATGCTGAGTAGAGACATTAACTAAATTTCAGAAACTGGAAGGCAAGTAGGCAGTTATTATTGCTTTAGGAGACCTGTGTAGAGAAGGGGTATTTGTGAGGAGAAGGTGGGGTTCACAGTGAATCTAGTAATTTCACACCACAGGAGACTGAGGAATTGGAAGGATCAGTTACTTCACCGAAGATGCAAGGAAGAGCAGAAAGCAAACTAAGTGGCCAAGAGTCTTTACAAAAGCTGATAGATCCTCTTCCCAGATCCCAATCAGCCAAGCAATTCTCTCTCTTCATGTTTGTGTTAAGGACCTAAGACTTAGTCTCTGGAAAGTTTGAACAATGGAGGAACTCATCTAAAACTATAAGGCACAGAGGAGAGAAGAGGTAAGTGAGGTACTAAAAATGGAGTTCAAATAAAAGCATTCACTGAATACTGAGCCCACTGGCATTCCCCATCTTGGTGCTTAGACTACTAGCATCTGGGTCTATATTCCCCAGGCAAAGATATAATGAAAAATCAGATTTAAAAAAAATCCTGGTCAGGCACGGTGGCTCACACTTGTAATACAAGCACTTTAGGAGGCTGAGGCGGGTAGATGGCTTGAGTCCAGGAGTTCTACACCAGCCTGGGCAACATAGTGAAACCCTATCTCTACTAAAAATACAATAAATTAGCAGAGTGTGGAGGTGCACGCCTGTGGTCCCAGCTACTCGATAAGCCGAGGTTGTAGGTCGACTTGAGCCTGGGAAGTCGAGGCTGCAGTGAGTCCTGATTGTGTCACAGTACTCCAGCCTAAGTGACAGTGACCCTGACTCAAAAATCAGAAACAAACAACAAACAAAAATCCTACTGACACTGACAATAGGGGATCCTCTGAAACGCAACAAAAAACTGGAGTTCTCGCATGGGTGAAACTCAGCAGGAAACCCGCCCCACCCCGAGAAACAACAGCTTCAGTAAGCTCTCCCAGTGCCTCTCTCTTAATAGAAATGGAGGCCAATAATCACCAGAATGTTGGGGAAAACCTCTAATATAAAACGTGGAAATGAAAACAGAAAAAAAAAAAAAAAAAAAAGGCAATCTAAAGAGCAAAAAATGTTTTAAAAATATTTTGTTGTCTTAAAGAAATGAGAGAAACATTGTAACTGAGGCTTCAAATCAGAATGCTATTTATTTATATATTTATTTTATTTTTTTTGAGAAGGAGTCTCGCTCTGTAGCCCAGACTGGAGTGCAGTGGCGTGATCTCGGCTCACTGCAAGCTCCGCCTCCCGGGTTCACGCCATCCTCCTGCCTCAGCCTCCCGAGTAGTTGGGACTACAGGCGCCGCCACCAGGCCCGGCTAATTTTTTTTTTTTTTTTTTTTTTTTTGTATTTTTAGCAGAGACGGGGTTTTGCCGTGTTAGCCAGGATGGTCTCGATCTCCTGACCTTGTCATCCACCCACCTCGGCCTCCCAAAGTACTGGGATTTCAGGCGTAAGCCACTGCGCCCAGCCCAGAATACTATTTTTTATAAAAGTATTATTCCAAATAACAACAACAACAACACACACACACACAATCTTAGAAAATTAAAATATAATAGCAAACACTAAAGATAATAGAGGCATTGAAAAATAAAATTCTGGGATATCTTTCAGGAAATGAAAATAAAACAAAACAAAGAAAAATAGGACAGAAAATATATGAAAGAAAAAAATATTGATTCAGGGAGTTCAACATTTACATAATATGAGCTCCAGATATAAAGAAGGCAGATAAAATGGGGAGGGAAACATTATTATAATATAAGAAAAATTCCCCAGATTTAACTGAAGGACATGGATTTCCACATTGAAAAGAGTACAGGTCATCCAAAAGAAGCAAGTGGAGAAACAAAATAAAGCAAAACAAAAACTCAGACCAAAGTCCATCACTGCACAATTTTATCAATTGAACGATAAAAAATGACCCTGAACATTTTCAGATGAAGAGAGAAAAAAAAATACAAAGGACTTAAGTAACACTGGCCTTTGCAACAGCAATACAGAATGCAATGAAACAAATGTAAAAATGTTTTAAGATTCTGAGGCATGATTTGTTACCAACTTTATGTCTGAACTAATTACCAACATTGAGGGAAAAAAATAAAAATTTCTGACATTCATGCTGTCAAATTTTCTCTCTCCATTACTTATAAAAAACTGCTAGAGGATGTTCTCCAGAAAATCAATGGAGTAAATAAGTAAAGAAGGTGAAATATTATCTTCTAGCTCTATATCAATCAGTTCCTAGTTTCGAGCAGCAAAAGAGGATGGAGTTGATCTGGAAGATAATTTATAGCATAGTTGGAAGGGTCAGAAAAGCCACACCATAGCACTGTCACCAAAGAGTTGTGATATTTTACACCCCAGCTGTTTCTACACCAGGAACCACACCTTACAAATACCGCTATTTCTGCTACTACCAACGACCACTCCCCATCTCTTCCTTAGAGCATCTTAAACTGAGTCAGAGTCCACTTTGAGTACATTTGACTGAACCATACTGGCTGACACATTTGTATCTTGGATAAAAAGGATTCTGGGAAAATGAACTGTACTATGCCGTTCTTTACCTTCCTGAAGATTCCTTAAGCGTAGGGATTTCCCTAACTAGAAAAGGCTCCAGATGCCGGGCATACAAAACAAATAACAAATAACAAATGTCCTTTTAAAAATGATATCCAGCCTGGGAGAGAGATGAAGGAAAAGTCCTGGAGAACAGCAAGAGAAATGTGAAAATGATGGATGTTCAACAAGCCTGGAGAACAACTGGGCAAGACTGAAGCAGGAGATTTAAAAATTAAATTTCTGGGAAGAATTTTCCAAGAAAAAAATAGGATCCATAGATTCTTTGGCAACTCTGATTTAGTGGAAAATGGGACTGAGAAGTTTTGGAAAGTGTGGGAATATTGAGCCACAGCTTATAAGAAACGACAGCAGAAACAACAATGCTAATGGACATATAACTCCACAAAATAGAAACAAGAAAGGAAATTTAATTATAGTGCTCAACTTGGTTCTGAATTAAACAACATACACACTGCCACAATAATTTAAAACTCTGAATAATGACTCAAGTAAAATGTTAATAAATGAGGGTGATTTGGTGGGAAGAGGAGAAATATATATCTGTGAGAAGGACATGAAGTGTGATGGAGATTAAGAGAGGTAAATCCTCAGTTTTTAATAGTAGGAAGTCAATACATAGTATATAAAAGTTATGAAGATATTAAGAATAAGTTAGTTTGGAGCTTAGGCCCAAATACTAGAGATGATGGCTAAAAGATTTGAAAGTGGATCCATTAGGGGAGTAGGGAACTATTGTAAAGGCAACGGACACAAGATTGTAGTTTTATACCTTATATTGTTACCTTTTAGTTTTTAAACCATTTCCAAAATTGCTTTAAAAAGTGACACACCTCAATCTGTACAAAATAAAAATCTGTAACTAGGAAGAGCACAATACTTACTGCTGGTAGAATTACAAATTATATTACTTGTAAAAGCCATAGTCAAAATATAGGAAGGACGACAAAGATTTTTACATGTTTAGACTCAGTAACTCCATTGATGACAAATTATCATAAGTAAACAATTCAATAAAGCAAATGCTGTTTATTATAAAATTATAGTAGCAAAAAAACACAAAACAAGAAAAGGAAGGATTAATAAATGATGGTTAAACAAGGATATAATAAAATTTGCAATTAATAATTGTAATTATAGGTATAATATAGAAATGTAGGAAATATTTATGATCTATAGTTAAATTTAAAAGGAAGAATATAAAGATTATGGGTTTAGCTTATATGCTGTTGGTGGGAATGTACACCACTAGATCAACCACTGTGGAAAGCAGTTTGGCGAGCTCTCAAAGAACTAGAAAGAGAACTATTATTTGACCTAGCAACCCCATTACTGGGTATATACTGCAAGGGAGAATAAATTATTCTACCAAAAAGACATGCACAGATATGTTCATTGAAGCACTATTCACAATAGCAAAAACTTGGAATCAACCCAGGTTGGTGCCATTCAGTGGCAAATTGGATTTAAAAAATGTGGTGTATATACACCATTATACGTATAATGGACGCCATTATACGAAGTGAATTAATGCAGAAACAGAAAACCAATTATCACATGTTCTCATTTCTTTTTTTTTTTTTTTTTTGAGACGGAGTCTCTGTCGCCCAGGCTGGAGTGCAGCTGATCTCAGCTCACTGCAACCTCCGCCTTCCGGGTTCACGCCATTCTCCTGCCTCAGCCTCCCAAGTAGCTGGGACTACAGGCACTAGCCACCTCGCCCAGCTGATTTTTTGTATTTTTTAATAAAGACGGGGTTTCACCGTATTAGCCAGTATAGTCTCGATCGCCTGACCTAGTGATCCAACTGCCTCGGCCTCCCAAAGTGCTGGGATTACAGGTGTGAGCCACCGCACCTGGCCCCACATGTTCTCATTTCTAAGTGGGAGCAAAATCTTGGGTACACTCAGACATAAAGATGGGAACAATAAACACCAGGACTCCAAAAGGTGAGAGAGTAGGAGAGGGGAAAGGGCTGAAAAACTTCCTATTGGGTACTATGTTCACTATCTGGGTGATGGAATAAATAGAAGCCCAAACCTCAGCACCCCACAATACACCTTTGTAACAATCCTGCACACCTACCCCTGAATCTTAAATAAAAATTGAAATTAAATAAATACATAATTAATTGCTACCATTTAAACCATGTTTGCATATGGAAGAAAAAACAGCAAGAGGAAGTAAAAGTAAAAATAAAAAGCAAATTTAAAATGAAAACAGGTACACAAAGGAAAAAAAAAAATCAGCCCCTATAGCCATTAAATAAAGACAAAGTACAAACTGAAGAAAATGATTGCAACCATTAATGGCAAAAGAACTGATATTGTGTGAACTTTTGCTATATAACAAAGCACCCTAAAATGTAAAGGTTTAAAACAAAAATAATTTATTTAACTTACGGTTCTGAGGTTAGAATTTTGGATATATGGTTCTTCTGGCTTCTGCCAGGCTCACTCATGATGCCAGGTCTAGATTGACCTTAGTAATGATGGCTCTTCTCTGCTACATGTAAAATCTCATCCTCTAGCAGGCTAGTCAGGGTAGCTCACAAGGCAGCTAGGCAGGGCTCCAAGAAACTGAGAGAAGCATCCAAGTTCTCCAGAGACCTAAGCAGGGAGCTGGAACAAGGTCACCTCTGCTATATTCTATTGGCCAAAATAAATCCCAAGTTGAACCTTGGTCCAAATTGAGGAAAAACTGAATTCCAACTTTTCATAGGAAGAGCTGCACATTAACATTGTAAAGGGAATGAGTACAGGAAGGAATGAAGGAGCATGGTCATTTTTGGAACTTGCCGTAAGTTCTAACACATAAAAATTTATTTTATGAGAAAAACCAAAATGCCAACAATCATATATAAAACAGTCTAAAGATGTGATCGTATACCTTACCAAGAACAAACACAAAAACTTATTAAACATGTTTTAAAATCACCTTTTAATAAGATAAATGGAAATTCAACTATACTGGGTTACCGTATTTTACTTATCAATATAGTACAAATACAAAAGATGGATAATACACTCTGTTGGGAGAAGCTGTGGGAAAACAAGTCTTTTCATACATTGAAGTGAGAATGCAAAATGGTGGCAAAAAGTTTGACGGTCTATAGCAAAATTACGTATACATTTATTCTTTGATCCAGAAATTTCACTTCCAAGAATCTGTTCTACAAAGTACTGTGGCAAAAGAATTGGTAAAATTATGCAAAATAATTTATTATGTGTAATGTTCATTAAAGTTATAAATTGCACAACTATTATAATTCTAAGGAAACCCATGGTCATCAATAGAAAACTAGCTGAATAAACTCTAGTAAACTCAAATAATGGAATATATGCAACCATTAAAAGGAAGAAGAGAGAGCTTCAGAAACAGCTGTAATCTTCAAAATTTAATGTTAAGTGACTAAAGAAAGCCATGCTACCATTTATCTAACAAGTCCTGTGACTATATATGTATTTTTTTTTAGTCTCAAATGAGAATGAGAGATTAAACCATAATATTAGCAAAATACTTGTTTATGAGAATGAGAGGAACAGGATTAAGGGACCAATGACAGAGGTTAGGCTTCTCTGAATACTTACTTTATAGAAATGTTTTGAACCATGTAAATATTTTATAATGATAAGATAAAATTGTATCAAAATAAAAAACAGCAAACCTCCAAATTCAGAAACAAAATCACACTTACCATGTACTTAGTTACTATCTCAACCAACAAAGAAAAATAATTTCAAGTGACTGGAAATAGTGATTTTTACTTCTCTATCCTGCATGGCATTTACCTTAAAGACAGAAAGAGATAAAGAAAAAAAAAAAAAGATATATAATTGGTTAAAACAACATTATAAAGTATTAAATATACAAAAGAACAATTAAGTAAATATGAAATTATGGAGTTAATTAAAACCCAAAATAATAAATTAGAATTAGAAATGTTATCATCAACTTGTGGCTTATTTTATATTAAAAATGATATCGATAAACCTGTCCAAGACAAAATGGCCTAGAAACAATAAGGAAGTGTTGCTTAAAGCCAAGCGGAGAAGAAGCCCTAGCTTTCATGTTTAATCTCAAAATACCATTTCTCACAAAAAGGAACCAGAAATCATTGAGGCAATGGCTAATGCCAGATTTGGAAAAAGAAATGTTGAAGATGAGCCTGACAGCAAAGAGTCCACCAAAAACTACAGTGGTCGCATCTAGAGGATGAAAAAGACAACTTGAAAAGTCTCTTCATGCTGAAGATGGACTAATTGACTATGAATAAAAACAAAAACTGCAATAAATTGATGACAATCAAATATGCTAAAATCCATATGTGCAAAAATGAGATTTAGAAAATTTATTAATCACTTTGGATGATGGTAGAAAATGAATTCATTACTTAGGGTAAATAGAAAGAAACAAGTAAGCATTTAATATGTTTTTCCCACATTAAAAGAAAAAAAAAAACCCTTAAGGTAACAAAATACTTGACTGTATCTTCAAGAGAGACAGAATCCAATAGTATGTTTCTCTTTACAGAAAATACAGCACTACATATAAAGTGTTTTTGCCAAAAGTAGTGAGCCTGAATCAGATCAAGACACACAAATAATCTGGTTTTCAACAAATAAATCACAAAAAAGTAATAGGAGGGATAACTTAAATATCTTAAAATATGCAAAAATAAATATATGGTTTTAACTTTATTTGGATACTGCTTCAAACCAACCAACTGTAAATAAACAGTGTGACCATGAATTTGATATTTTACAAAATTAATAAATAATTTCTAATGGGTTTTTAAGAAATTATAATAAAAATAATCCTATTCTGAGTTGACAGAGTAGGAAGAAATAGAGAGATGAAGCAAGATCACAATCAAGATGAGTATCAAGTGACCATATTGTCTTTAACATATGTGGTTACTTTCCCACTCTCAAAAGGGACACATACTAGTAATATTTTGCACATTTTCTTCTTGAAATATTTTCTATGTTAAAATGACTAAAATAAAATGTAAAACTTGCCTGCTCTTTTTTTTCCCTTTTTCAACTTTTATTTTAGAATCAGGGGGTATGTGTGCAGGATTGCTACAGAGTACATTGTGTGATGCTGAGGTTTCGGGTATGACTGAAACTGTCACTCTGGTATTGAGCCAAATAACCAATAGTTAGTTTTTCTGCCCTTGCCTCCCTCCCTCTTTCCCACCTCTAGTATCCCCAGCATTTATTGTTCCCATCTTTATATTTAAGTGTACCTAATATTTAACTTCCACATAAATGAGAACATGTGGTATTTGTTTTTCTGTTTTTGCATTAGTTCACTTAGGATAATGGCCTCCTGCTGCCTCCATGTTGCTGTAAAGCACATTATTTTGTCCTTTACTATGGCTGTGTAGTATTCCATGGTGTATATGTACCATATTTTCTTTATTCAATTAACCATAGATAGGCACCTGGGTTGATTCCATATCTTTGCTATTGTAAATAACACTTTGATGAACATATGAGTGCGTGTGTCCTTTTAGTAAAATGATAATTTCTTTAGAGAACATACTCAATAATGAGTTTGCTGGGTCAAACAGTAGTTCAACATTCAGTTCTTTGAGAAATCTCCAAACTGCTTTCCAAAGAGCCTGAACTAATTTATATTCCCACCAACCATGTATAAGTGTCCTTTATCTCTGCAGCTTCACCAGAATCTCTTATTTTCTGACTTTTTAAAAAAGCCATTCTGTCTAATTTTTATATACCATTCCATCTGTGAGATGGTACTTCATTGTGGTTTTGATTTGCATTCCTCTGTGATTAGTGATGATGAGCATTATTTTATGTTTGTTGGTCACGTGTAAGTCTTCTTTTGAGAAGTTCCTGTTCATGTCCTTTGCCCAATTTTTAATGGAGCCCGTTTGTTTTTTGCTACTGATTTATTTAACTTCCTTATAGATTCTGGATATTAGACCTTTTTTAGATGAATAGTTTGCAAATATTTTCTCCTATTTTGTAGGTTGTCTGTATACTTCCTTGATAGTTTCTCTTGCCAAGCAGAAGCTTTTTAGTTTAATTAGGTCCCACTTTTCAATTTTTGCTTTTATTGCAATTGCTTTTGGGGACTCAGCCATAAATTCTTTGCCATAAAGGCTGATATTGAAAAGGGTATTACCTAGGTTTTCTTCTATGACTATTATAGATTGAGATCTTACATCTAAGTCTTTAGTCCATCTTGAGTTAATTTTTGTATGTGGTAATAAGCAGGAGTCTAGTTTCATTCTTCTGCATATGGAGAGCCAATTATCCTAGCAACATTTATTGAATAAAGAGTCTTTTCTCCCCATTGCTTATCTTTGTCAAGTTTTTCAAAGATCAGGTGGTTTAAATGCAGGCTTTATTTGTGGCTTCTCTAGTCTGTTTCATTGGTCTATTTGTCTGTTTTTGTACCAGTACCATGCTGTTATGCTTACTGTAGCCTTGTAGTACACTCTGAAATCAGATAACGTGATGCCTTCTGCTTTGTTCTTTTTGCTTAAGATTGTTTTGTTTGTCTGCCATTTCTAACATCAAAAGTCAGTTGCGTAAACCAAAGATAATTTCAGATATTTTTTTATTAAATATCATCAATTCAAACTAAGTGAAATTATATCTGTCTCATTCCTCCTTCTTCTTTCTTCTCATTCTTGTTTGTTTTTCACTTATTCCCTATTGATTAAATTTTACCTTCTTTTTAATATTATTTACTTATTTCTCCCCAATTTTTTTAATCAAATAAATTCATCTTTAAAGGAATTTTATGTGGAAGTGCATTCTGAATATCCACAGTGAGTATCCAATTTCAGAAAGTGGGATCTGTTAATACCAAATTTATCTGCAACAGTTACTCCACAGTATAGTTTTGTAATAGTTATCTACTGGTATACATATAAAGAGTCAATCACAACAGTAACACCAGAGTTCTCACATGGTCCAACTGTTAAATAACTCAGCATCATAAATTTAGCTGTTTGCACATGAACCACTGATGCGCAAAAATAATTTCCTGCTAATCAGTAATAATGACTATATACTCAGTGAGTCACCGTTACACTTTAAGAAGAAGACTGTGCTAATGCATGAATAATTATTGACCCGATTAAGTGTCCAATCTTGCTCTTGGAAAAAAAAAAGTGCACATCATTTAACAATTTAGCTGTGTATTGTCTGTGTGTTAAAAGAAAGAGGTAATTTGGATAACTAATGCAGCAGCTAAATTCTGTTAGGCAGTTCCCAAAAGTACATGATTTCCATCTCAAACATTTCAGGAACCTACATTTTTCTCTGCCTTGTGTCCTTAATGCGATGCCAACTATTTTCCCTTCTTTTTTTTCCAAAGGCAAAGGGGAAAAAAAAGAATTAGAGAAAATGAAATAGATGATACGGTTTTATCTGTCTCTCATTTAAGACGGCTTGCGGTTCAGAGAAAAGCTATCACAAGTTAACACCACAAAACATTCCTCTGCAAGGCCGTGTTTCAATGCTATTAGAAAGGTAAGCCTTTTTGGGAAACAAAAAAATTATGGAATTCTATTCCAAATGTTTAACAAAGAGCAAGTTGGAGTGTGATGAAAAGCAAGGAGCTATTGTCAGGTTACAGTTATCTCTGATCAAATGGTTACTTCTCTTTATTTCCCTGAAATTCTCTCCCATTAAGTACAAAGAGAGCAGTTTTGCTCTCAAGAAATGTCATGACATTGTAAATCAGATCAGATATACGAAAAAGTCTGCAATCTGGAAAGGATAGCAATATTCCATTTATGAACGAGTGTGGTGAGATTATGGATGCTATGTTAATAGCTGGATAAATACACTCTGTCTCAAAAACTTTCTTAAATTTAGAATACACCCTGAAAAAATAATTTAAAGGCTGCAGCAAGTCAGTTGGGATAGCATCATAACAAGTCTCACTGAATACTATTATTCAAAATGTTCAGTTCTATCGGGAGAAGGATAATGAACCCACAATCCGTCAAGGGACATGAGAGCAAAGCAAAGTTTTTCTCCTTTCAAAGGGAGTGCTTGTTACCCACTATGATACTATGTGTTCATCAATTAAACTATACCAGAGCTAAATCACAATAGAAAGTGTCCCTGGAACAGACATTTAATCAAAACAACTGTAATGACTCTGATGGGTGATGTAAAGGGCTTCCCCAATAACTGAAAACCTTTACTGCAGCTCTGGAAAGGACATAACATTTTCACTTAATGTTGCATTTGGACATAGTCAAAAATGGAAAGCAGTGGACCAGCTAGAGCCATCTTCCTTTTGGGCATGTTGTTCTTATATCTGTTCTGCCCATTTCAACTATTTGCTTTAATTTTAAGGAGAAATGGGAAGCTAGCTCAGAGGCATTTTGAAACAGAGCAATATTGAATTTGAGTCTCATGAGACAAATATATCTATAAGTTGTTTGCAGCTCAATATTAATGCTAGGCTTTAAACACTTAACCTTTCAACTTCTCACTTATTGAATGGCATTCTCTCACATCATGCCGTAAGAATACTGAGTTCCCCAATGTATTGCACTAGTGATTCACTAAGAATGTTCTGCTCACTTCAGACTGTTGACAATATCTCTGTATCATAGCACCATATAATAGTTGTTATTCATTTTGGTGACTCTTGGTTATTAATAAAATGAGTATATAATGATCATTATGCTCTGTTGAGAAAGGTAAATCAGTATATAATACCTTTTAGATGACTTCCATCTCAAGTGATCAAAATTTAAAGCTATGATGAATAAAGGACAATTTGGTTTATCAAGAAAATTTACTAGCTTGAAACCATTTATTCTCAACTGTGTTGTATAAATTAGGCACTACTATGTCAGCATAATAGTGCTTATCAAAATGTTTATTCCAATGTAGATTTTTCTCACCCTAAAGAGACTCAATATGGCATTTCTTCCCCTGGAATATGCTCCTGACTAGATTTAGATCAAGCAGAATGGATTCTGAATGGTGCAAACAAAATATTAGATGAAGATGCCCTAATGTTTCTGCACACAGAAACGAAGTTTATGTTTTTCTTGGACTGATTCGGTGTAGTAGGATTTGTATTGCTCATGGTTGTGAGGATTCCATTAGTCTGCCCCATCTTAATTCTGAACATCTGTCTTCGGGGCTTGCTTATCAGGAGAACTGAAGTAAAATTTCCACTCGACTGCCCAGTTAAGCTTCTGAACTCAGGTAGTTCACATAAATGCATATTCTTTATCTTATTGCTGAAATAAAAATATCTCTCCCTTACTGCTGAAATAAAAATATCTCTCCTTACTGGCATTACACAAACATTCTCAATTCTCCCTTTTAGTTGAAATTGCTGACTTGGTGAGTATTGCCTTCATGGTCTGCAAGGAAATTTGAGGTCACTTCTGGCTTCAGCCCCGTCTCCAGGGGAGTGAACAGATCTGTGTCACTAGGGTTCCAAGTGTCATGGGGGTAAAAAAAAAAAAAAGAAAAAAGAAAAAACCTGCTGGTATATGGGTTGCAAAAATCGTGGGAAAAGTGTAGTATCTGGGCCGGATAGCAGAGTTCCTCATGGCACAGTCCCTCATGGCTTCCCTTGGCTATGGGAGGGAGCTCCCCAATCCCTTGGGCTTCCCGGATGAGGTGAAGCCCCACCCTGCTTCTGCTCACCCGATGCTCCACCCTGCTTCTGCTTCCCCTCTGTGGGCTGCACCCACTGTCTAAACCGTCCCAATGAGATGAACCACGGACCTCAGTTGGAAATGCAGAAATCACCTGCCTTCTTTGTTGGTCTTGCTGGTAGCTGCAAACTGGAGCTGTTCCTGTTCAGTCTGTTTGGCCATCTTGCCAGACACCCATGAGGCTACCATTGACTTTCTTCACAGAACTAGAAAAAACTGCTTTAAATTTCATATGGAACCAAAAAAGAGCCTGTATAGCCAAGACAATTCTAAGCAACAAGAACAAAGCTGGAGGGATCACACTACCTGACTTCAAACTATACTACAGGGCTACAGTAACCAAAACAGCATGGTATGGGTACCAAAACAAATATATATACCAATGGAACAGAACAGAGGTCTCAGAAATAACACCACACATTTACAATCATCTGACCTTTGACAAACCTGACAAAAACAAGCAGTGGAGAAAGGATTCCCTATTTAATAAATGGTTCTGGGAATATACAGAAAACTCTATAGCCATATACAGAAAACTGAATCTGGACCCCTTCCTTATACCTTATACAAAAATTAACTCAAGATTAAATGTAAAACCTAAAACCATAAAAACCCTAGAAGAAAACCTGGGCAATACCATTCAGGATATAGGCATGGGTAAAGACTTCATGACTAAAACACCAAAAGCAATGGCAACAAAAGCCAAAATTGATAAACAGTATCTATTTAAACTAATGAACTTCTGCACAGCAAAAGAAACTATCATCAAAGTGAACAGGCAACCTACAGAATGGGAGAAAATTTTTCCAACCTACCCATTTGACACAGGTCTAATATCCAGAATCTACAAGGAACTTAAACAAATTCACAAGAGAAAAACAACCCCATCAAAAAGTGGGTGAAGGATATGAACAGGCACTTGTCAAAAGAAGACATTTATGTGGCCAACAAACGTGAAAAAAAGCTCATCATCACTGGTCATTAAAGAAATGCAAATCAAAACCACAGTGAGATACCATCTCACACCAGTTAGAATGGCAATCATTAGAAAGTCAAGAAACAACAAATGCTGGAGAAGGTGTGAAGAAATAGGAACCCTTTTACACTGTTGGTGGGAGTGCCAATTAGTTCAACCATTGTGGAAGACAGTGTGACAATTCCTCAAGGATCTGGAACCAGAAATACCATTTGACCTAGCAATCCCATTACTGCATACATACCCAGAGGATTATAAATCATTCTACTATAAAGACACATGTACACGTATGTTTGTTGCAGAACTATTCACAATGGCAAAGACTTGGAATCAACCCAAATGACCATCAATGATAGACTAGATAAAGAAAATGTGGCACATATACACCATGGAATGCTATGCAGCCATAAAAAAGAATGAATTCATGTCTTTGCAGGGACATGGATGAAGCTGGCAACCATCATTCTCAGCAAACACAGGAACAGAAAACCAGACACTGCATGTTTTCACTCATTAGGGGGAGTTGAACAACGAGAACACATGGACACAGGCAGGGGAACATCACACACTGGGGCCTGTTAAGGGGTATGGGAGGGATAACATTAGGAGAAATACCTAATGCATGTGGGGCTTAAAATCTAGATGACAGGTTGATGGGTGCAGCAAACCACCAAGGCACATATATACCTTTGTAACAAATTTGCACATTCTGCACATGTATTCCAGAACTTAAAGTATAACAATAAAATATTTATATAATATATGAGGTCACATCTTCTCAAGGCCAGAGTAATCAAGAGACCCCACTGCAAATACACATTCTCAAAGTATAGCAACATTTTGTGCATGGTCTAGAGCAGAGAAGGAGGGAAAGCATGTTGATGTAATAAATCATTTTATTTTGAATATCAAGTGGAATATTTGCTTGTGATCATAGGCCAAATTTTTTTAAAATAATATTCTTTGCCCAATTTTCTTCTAAAAAGCTTTTTGAAGGTGAAATTTAGAGAAATAGTGAATTCAGCAATATGTTTTTTACAAATAACTCACCAGAAAAATTGGGTAAAGGAGAAGTAGAGAAATAAAAATATTATGGCAAAAAATCTCAGCTCAGGAAAAGCCCTATAGTATTATGAAAACTTTCTGACTACCAAGAGAAAGAAAGAAAAAGCCAACATTTCCATTGTTCTCATTATCAACATATAGAAAACTGATTGTTATGAGAGACAAAGTTTTCTTACACACAAGATCTAAAAGGAACCAATAGTGGACAAATTCAATCTCAAAATCAACACATGTTTGTTTGAGAGCCCAGAGCAGTGACAGAGGCTATCAAAAATGGGCAGATTTCTCAAATATGCACTACAGACTAGGACCGAGAGATCTTTATGTCTTTCTTATCTCTTTGACCATATTTCTGTAATATGAGATATTGCCAAATATCTCTTTAGCTTCTGCTGTGTTTTGTGGATGATGTGTATATTTCTCCAAGAAGAGCAAAATTAGCACAATTAGAGATTTGTCATGGTTAATTTTATCTGTCAACTTCAGTGGGCCATAGAGTGCCCAGAGAAAACATTGTTTCTGGGTGTGTCTGTGAGGGTGTGTTCTAATGCGATTAGCGTTTGAATGGGTGGTTTTAGTAAAGTAGATTGCCCCCCCCCCCCCCGCCCAATGTGGGTGGACATCATCTAATCTGTTGAAGGCCCCAGTAAAACCAAAGGCAAAGAAGAGAGGAATTCTTCCATTTCCTTTCCCATTGTATGAGTTGGCATATCTCACCTCATCGTCTGCAGCCCTCAAACTGGGATGTACTTCATTGGTTTCCCTGGTTCTCAGTCTTTCAGAATCAAAATGAATAATTATGCCCCCCACTGGCTTTCTTGGTGAAAAGCTGGGAATGCAGCTTGCAGATAGCAGATCATGACTTCTCAGCCTCCATAACTGAGGGAGCCAATTCCTCATAACAAATCTCATATATTTATCTATTATATCTATCTATTGATCAGTTGATCTAACTCCTATTGGCTTTATTTCTCTGCAGAACCCTAACCCAAGATTCAGACTAATAGGAATAATTTCAATTAGCTAATATCTAAAATTTCACTCTCTTCCCATCTTAGGCTGTTGCCCTATAGTCATTCTTATTGACATCTCCAGTTCTACAAGAAGAGAAAAAGGAAACAAAAGGTTAGTTTTATAACTTCTTTGAAGCTCTCTTCAAAGATTTGGTGAACAAAAAAAGTAGAAGCACAGACCCAATGGAGCTTTAGTAGACACTGTAGATTTCTGCCTTCCAGTCTCTCCATGCCGTCTTATAATTCACTTTAATTTAGTAAAGATTTGTTGAGCACCCACACGTGAAAGTGCTAGGACACTGTTCAGGCAGGGTTCAGATGGTGCTAGGAGCTATAATGATTAAAAAAGAAATATATGGAGTGATTTCTTTCCTAGAGAACCTTTAATCTTATTAGAGAGAAAATACACACAGATTTTGAAAAAGTAGAAAACTCTAATACAGCAAATGATTAAGGACACAAGTGAAAAATATAACAAAATAATATTAGAAAAGGACAACTCACAGAAGATATGGGACTGGGACCAAACCTTGAAATAAAATTGATAATCTGGTCTGGGAACATAGCATCAATCAACACATGGAGAAAAGGATAAGTATTAGACTACTGGAGATCAAGAACTGTATACTGACAGGACTGAAGAGTTGATAGCAGGAGATAAACGTGGATAGTAATAATTAATGGTAAATAAAAGAAAAATGATGTACAGTGGTCAGAGAAGAAAGTATAGAGGTTGCCCTATTCAATGTATGTAATTTATATATTAAATGTCATCACATAAGTTCTTATACCATAAACTAAGACATTGTTTTGTTTCTACATCAACATGAGTCTGTAGAAATTGGAGAGTTAAATTTTATTTCCTTTCTGTACTGACTGGCAGAGTGAGTCAGAAATTCTGGCAAGCTCTGAGGGCAAGACATGCTTTACTTTTGCTTAAAAACATTAGCAGCTATTAAAATAATTCTCTTCATTTCATCTGTTATACAATAGGGAGGAAACACGTGGGGAAAAAAACACATATACCCAGGATCCATTAGTCCTTTCACAGCTGGATAGAAATGAAACCCCGCTTTATCAAAGTAATTGGGTTATTAGATGAGACTAACTTCATTCTAGACTCCTTTTCTCTCTGTGGAGAATTCATAAGTGACCAGCTTTTCATATTCTCACCTCACTACACCCACTTTTGATAATATTTACTTTATACCTGAATAGGTAATGCATATACTTTGTTGCTTAAACTACAGCTTATTATGTATTCACTAATTATGTGAGTGCCCACTCTATGTCGGGTACTCTTATAAGTACTAGAAATAGAGTGATAAACACAGAGACTCAAGTCCCAGTCATTGTGGAATTACACACCAGTGAAGAAAAACAGCAACAAACAAGGAAGCAGAAGGTAGATATAATTATTTCAGCCTGTGTTTGGTGCTATAAAGAAAATAAGCAGGGTGATATGACAGAAAGTAATGGGAAGGGGTCAAGATCCTCCTTTCAACAGAGTGGTGAGGGAAGTGATCCCTGAGGATATACCCTGAAGTTCAGCCCAAACCATGTAAAGAAGCAGTAGATACAGCTAGAATCAGAGGAAGAACATTCCAGGCAAACAGAATAGCAAACGCAGTAGTCTTGAAGTAGCTGCAAAGAGCTTGGTATGTTCAAGGAAAAGAAAAGGGGTCAGTGTAGCTTGGCTACAGGAGCTAAGAGGGAGAGTGAATCACATGAACTCAAAAGTTGGAAATGGACTTTATTACAGAGAGTTCTGCAGGATTTGCTTAGAGGAGAGAATTGGGGAGAAAAGAGTAGATCAGGCAAGAAGTTGAGAACTATAGGAGAAAAAAGAAAAATAATCTTCATACAAGGTTAAAAGAAATCTTCTAAAACCTCTCTGTCTTGACAAAATTGTACTCTTCAGTTTACCAGTTTCTTAAGCAGGGAATTTTATTTTTAATTAGCTATTTTAACCTGTGAAAGGCTATAAGACAAAATGAATTGAAATTTCATTTTCTTTTTGTCCTGGACTGTTTCCAAGAATGTATATACAAAGGAATCTAGATGGAAAACTTTCAAACCATTACTTACCTAAATTATACAAATCTTTATTAATTACTTACTGCATACTTCACTATTACAGGCACTAAAAATTTGCAAAAGAAGACGGAGGCATTGTTCCTACCCTCACAGAACTTATAATCCATTTGAGAAAACCTCTATAAATGCAAAAATCAGAGAGCAATGCTGTGACAAACATCTAAATCAGAAGAAGGGATCAGCACAAATCGTATGCTTAATTGTTTTAAAAGATTGTGGAATGATATAAAAATTACTGTGGGGTGAACTTATCTGAAAATATGGTGTGGAATAGTAGAGGCAAGGCCAAGTTGAAAAAACAAAAAACAAACGAACAAAAAAGTGTAAGGGGGATTGGATTTTAAATGGGATAACATTCATAAAGTTGGAATTTAGTATTCAGTTTCTAGAGAAGGATAGGGACTACGACTGAAGGTTTACCCTAAAGAATGAAAAGCATTGAAAATAATTAATCAAAGAAAGATGAATTAACTTAATAGAAGACCTGTACAACTAGACTAAGGAATTTGTATCCAGAAATTGAAACAAAGCTACTAGACTCTTAAACAGTAAACATAAAAGTGGATTATATTTTCTGATAACAGATTAAAAAAATAGCAAACACATGTACTGCTCCCCATATGACAGATACTTTAAATAGTGTCCTTGAAATCCTTATAGTAACTCTCTGAGGTAGATCATTAACCTAGGTAATAGTAAACGACAAAAAGGGCACCAAAGCTTATCTAATTTACTCAGTGTCACCGTATAATCTTTCCTAAAACCAGACCAAGAAACCCACAGAATATCTCTTGCTGATCAGGATTTTGACTTTATCAAATAATAAGCATTGCATCTATTTTACAAGCAAATATGGTAAGTAAAAGGAGACCAGAGACAAAGACCAGGTTGAAGCGTATGGTACCTGTGAGTTGGGGGTCTACACTTCAATGCTAGTTTCCAAGAGTTTAAGAAAATGTAAGAATTTCCTAGGAAGCTGTCCACAGCTATCCACAAAGCAAGTAAAGAACCAATTTAGAGCTTCGTATCGAGTAGACTTTAAGTCAAAGTAACTTTTCTATTTTTTTTAGCTTTAAATCTGCAAAGATTAAGATCAAGAACTCATCTTGATTTAACTTCAGATAAACTAGAGGAACTGTGTCTAAGACTAGTCATTCTGGCAGGTGAAGGGGTCAAGCTCTATAGTAAATGTGACATTTTGTTCAAACTGAGCAGCCCATCTGCTCTCCTAGGCTAATAGTGCTGCAGTTCACAAAAAGAGCATAGCTTGCTCACCTATGACTAAATTTGGGAAGCACACAAAAAATGATGGATGGTTTTACCTCCGCAGAATGCAGAGCAGAAATAGGGGAGGACAAAAATGAGTGAGCAAGTTTACAAAAGATTGAGAAAAAGGTCAGCTTTCCATTACTAAATGCTTTGGTTCTTTACTCTTTCATCCCTCTTATCTTGGGGTTTAAGGAGGTTCATCTCTCTTATCTTGATACCTCCCTTTCACTTTGATTTTAATGCTGTTACACCATAGTAATGATGCATAAGGTAACTGCATGCAAAAATCTCCTCTTCTTCTATCTCAGAAGACCCATAACAATAGATGCTAACTGGTTCTGAGACAGCCTCCCTAAAATCAACGAGATGGTCATTTATTTTTCAAAATAATTCGCCTATGATCCTCTTCTTATCATATGTCCTTTCCTTTTCATAGGAAAACAAACAGCAAAAGTAGGTTATTACAAAGACTTCATTTAACACTAGTCTTGAAGAAAAATCAGTTTAAACTTCTTTGACCCTGCAAAGATCCCAAACAAAAGATACTATAGCAGGGAGTGAGAGAAAAGGATCCTTCCCACTCAAGTCACAGCAATGCCATATGTTCCACAGTTCATGAAGAAAACTCAGTAGATAAATCTTGACCAGCCATTCTAGTTTCATTTCAGCAAGTCATCAATCTACAAATAATAGTCTGAATAAAGATTCATGGCAGAAACCTAAGATTTCATTTTATTGATACAGGCTGTGGTAATGCAGATACTTTGGGGCCAACATTTAATGTCTTACCAGATTTTGTTCAAGATGTATATTTATGTAATAGAAAAAGAATTTTGCCCCACATGTGATATATGTGGCAATTTACTTGCTTGCCTAATAATACTATATCACTTTTGTATATTGCAAATGAAAGCTATAAAAATATGGATTCACAGGTTGTCTTTTAAAACCTTTAGCCGGAAGGAAAATAGCTAACTTCTATCTGCAATTCTTATATCACCTTTATATTTCCTTTTTTTTTTTTTTTTTGGTGTCTCTCTTTTATCTTTTTTCTCTTTTTTATACAGTAGGAGAATGCTGGAAACCTTTGATTTCTCAAAACTTTATTTGATTTTCTATTAGCTCCATAGATAGCCAGTAATCAAAATAAAATTGTACAAAAATATCAGGCTATTATTTTAAACCTGAAGAGCCTACTAACTATATAGCTTTGTGAAAGATATTCAAAAGACAAGTGTTTGCTTTTGTACTGACTTGCTATAAATTTGCCATTTCCTTTATGAAACAGCTTTCAGGTTTTTCAAAATGGTTGCAATTTGAAGTCACAAATGGCTTATTTATGTCTTTATAAAATGTTTACCAAGACCCGGTCATCAAACTCTGTGCTATTCACAAAGGCAGAACACATTATTTCTAAAATATAATATTCTTTAATCTCTCTTGTCAGCAGTCATTTGTCTGACAAATTCATGCACTTAGTACCTGGCTTAAACAAAATAATACTGTAACACCACCACCAGAATCCTTTCCACCTTAAGGACACTGAAGGCAACTTGGTTTTCAGGATGCCTGACAGTTTCCAGCCAGGCATGCAGCATTTGGGATACAGAGCCATTTTACTATTTGGTCCTGTTGCCTTACCTTCAAAGTCCGTGTAAAAGTAACTCACATTCAGGTTAGTTAAGTCTTCTTACAACAAAAAATTACTTTTCTACAGTAGAGTATGTGGATGTGGAAGAGGTGCTAATGATGGAATCTGTTGCATAATTTACGACCACTTGTTGTTGTTTTTGCTGTCAAATGATGCCAACAGACTCACTCACATACATTCTCTTTCCTAACTGGATTGCCACACTTGGTGGGAACAATATTAGAAAAGCTTATTGTCATGAGCTTTCCATCAGAAGGTTAGCATTTTGTTTTCATGTTAATAAACATGAAAAGTGATCGAGATTTATTTATTCCTTTAAAGGAAATAACCATTGTCTTACATTGTAGCATACACCAAGTACATAAGAAGACAGGAAATCATGTGGTTCTATCCCAGGTCATATATTAAGGTAAATGCCTGCTGGTGATGTGTAGTGGTGTTTTAAATATAATATTTAGAAAAATTTAAATAAATTTAGAAGACTTGATGAAATGCTTTGTTTCTTTTTTGCTCTTTTCTTCAAATTTTTTTTTTTTTTTTTTTTTTGAGACGGAGTCTCGCTCTGTCGCCCAGGCTGGAGTGCAGTGGCCGGATCTCAGCTCACTGCAAGCTCCGCCTCCCGGGTTCACGCCATTCTCCTGCCTCAGCCTCCCGAGTAGCTGGGACTACAGGCGCCCGCCACCTTGCCCGGCTAGTTTTATTGTATTTTTTAGTAGAGACGGGGTTTCACCGTGTTAGCCAGGATGGTCTCGATCTCCTGACCTCGTGATCCGCCCGTCTCGGCCTCCCAAAGTGCTGGGATTACAGGCTTGAGCCACCGCGCCCGGCTTTTCTTCAAATTTTAAACACAGGGGAAAGTGACCTGTCTCCAACTCCTGGGTTAAATCTTAATTGGACTAAGCCAATTATAAAACCCCCAAGTCACATTTCAAATGACTGACTTAAATAAGGGTATTTGACACAATTTTGGCCAATAAAACCTGAGAGGGGTTCTACTAGGAACTTCTGAGGGAAGTTCCTTACTGATATAAAGGCAGATATACATGCTGACATTGGCATATCTGCATCTAAGGCCTGGAACCACAACACCTATATTGTGATCACAAAGGGGACCAGGTGAGGAAAAACCCAATACACTGAGGAAATAGAAGATAAGGATGGAAGGTCTCTTTGTCTTGATGACATTTTTAATTAACTAGCTCTGGGGCTCCTCACCTTATAACATTTCATTATGTAAGCCTGTAAATATTAATTACTGTTTAGGCTATTTGAGTTGGACTTTTTTTTCATATTTAAGTGAAAAACCACAACCACCTAACTGGAAAGAAAACAACAACAACAAAAAATCATAAATTTGATCTTCAATGGGAGAAACAGAATCATAAATTCAGGAGGGATTGAAAAGATTTTTAAAACTATCAAAATCTGTTTAGTAGTACTTTCCTTTTGTCAAAAGAGCACCGAATATGTTTTAAAAATATTTTACACTGAAATTTCTCATACTCAGAAGCCATCAATGTAAAAAGAGGCTGGATCCCTTTTGTATTAGTCCATTCTCACATTGCTATAAAGAAATACCTAAGACTGGGTAATTGATAAAGAAATGAAGTTTAGTTGGCTCACAGCTGAGCAGGCTGTAAAGGAGGCAAAATGCTGTCATCTGCTTGGCTTCTGGGGCGGCTTCGGGAAACTTAAAATTAGGCGGAATTGGGAACTAGCACTACACATGTCTAGAGCAGTAGAAAGAGAGTGGCAGGGTGGGAAGGTGTCACACACTTTTAAACATCAACCAGATCTCAGGATAACTCATCATCACAATGATAGCATTGAGGCAGGGTTGGTGTTCAACCATGAGAAACCACACCCATGATCCAATCACCTCCCAACAGGCCCCACCTCCAGCACTGGGGATTGCAATTCAACATGAGATTTGGGCAAGGATGGAGATCCAAATCATGGCACCTTTGATGATATAAAAAAGCAAATATATAGAGTAAAGATTTCCCCAGTCTTCAAAAAGAGGCCTTTTATCTTCTATTAAGTAAATATAAACTGTATAAAGAGCAATTTATTTGAAAGGATGTTAGATACTCAAAGATCCAAACTCTATTATGATCCACCTATTAGTGTTAAGTGTTACAGGGTTATATAATAATGGGAGATCTGATCCATTCTGCTTTATATAGACAGATTTGTAATTGCCTTTCAGTTTCTGAATGTGAAATCAGAATGGGCATGCTTTATAGTTGGTGAAATTCTCACATTAATGTCCATGATAAACTCAGTGCTCCCAATTGCACAAAGTCACAAATTGGGAAAACCCCAATAGCAATCCAGCCTAAGACAGAAGTAATACTGTATTCAAACAGAATTAGTATATTTGGGATTGAATTTGAGCAGATTCAGACTGTACAAATTAGCTACACAAATAAGTGGTTCAGACTCCTATGTCATCTATCTCTTTTGTATCTATGTCTCTCCCTTAGCTCATACCTCTGGCCTTATATACAGTTCTCTATGATCACCAATCAAAGAAAGAATAATGGCCAAGTGCAGTGGCCCATGCCTGTAACCTACCACTTTGAGAGGCCAAGACAGGCAGGTATCTTGAGCTCAGGAGTTCGAGACCAGCCTGGGCAACATGGCAAAACCCTGTCTCTACAAAAAAATAAAATAAAATAAAATAAACTTACACTTGATTCATAGAATTGGTCTGCTGGATATGTTAGTCTCAGTTGAAAACTGATGCTATTGTACTGTAACTGAAATGAAGAGTAACCCTGAAAAACAGGCTGATTTCAATTTGCATAATATTCCAAAATTTCTTCTGACATATACTACAATATGAATAACTTTTAAAGCTGATTAATAATCTATTGTATTTATATAACTTTGCTTATCCATTCATCTTTCAGTGGCTTTATAAAACAAGTTACTGTCGGCCAGGCGTGGTGGCACGCCTGTAATCCCAGCACTTTGGGAGGCCGAGGTGGGCAGATCACAAGGTTAGGAGATCGAGACCATCCTGCCAACACGGTGAAACCCCGTCTCTACTGAAAATACAAAAAAAAAAAAAATTAGACGAGTGTGATGGCGGGCGCCTGTAGTCCCAGCTACTCGGGAGGCTGATGCAGGAGAATGACGTGAACCCGGGAGGTGGAGCTTGCAGCTTGCAGTGAGCCGAGATGGCGCCACTGAACTCCAGCTTGGGGGACAGAGGAAGATTCCGTCTCAAAACAAAAAACAAAACAAAACAAAAAAATCACAACAAGTTACTGTCTAGTGTCCTTTAATTTCAACCTGCAGGACACCTTTGAGCATTTTGTATAGCACAGGTATAGAGATAACAAATTCTCTCAACTTTTGTTTATCTGGGAATGCCATAATTTCCCCCTCACTTTTGAAGGACAGTTTTGCTAAATATAGGATTCTTGGTTGGCTGTTTTTTGTTTGTTTTTCTGTTCTAGCACTTTGAATATTCTAAATCACTTCCTTCTGACCTCCAATGTGTCCAATGAGAAATATCTGATAATTCTATTGAGGATCACTTAAATGTGAGTCATTGAATCTTTCTTGCTGCTTTCAAGAAGGTTTTATTATAATATGTTTCAATGTGGGTCCCTTTAAGTTCACCTTATTTAGAGTTTGTCACAATTCTTGGATGTATATATTCATGTATTTCTTCAAATCTGGAAAGTTTTAGCCATTACTTCTTCAAATATTCTGTCATCTTTCTCTTCTTTTTCGAGAACTGCCACAATACATATATTTGTCCATTTGAGTGTCCCAGAGATTCTTTATGCCCTGTTCACCTTTCTTCAATTATTTTTCTTTCTGTTTCTCAGATTCTATTATTTATATTGTTCTAGCATCAAATTCAGTGGCTCTCTCTTCTGCCTACTTAAATATGCCTTGGAATATCTGTAGTGAATTTGTCGTTTCAGTTATTATGCTTTTCAATTTCAGTATTTTTCTTGTTGTTTCTTTTTAGATTTCCTATCTCTTTACTGATATTTTCTTTGGGCTTATCCATCTCTTTATTAATATGCTCTACATCTTCTTTTACTTCTTTGAATATCTTTAAGACAGTTGTGTTAATGTCTTTGTGCAGTAGATCTGCCATAGCTCTTTATCAAGGTAAGTTTCTGTTGATTTTTTTGTTTTTTTTCTTTGAATAGACTATATACTTTCCTGGGTATTTTTCTTTTTGGATGTCTTATTATTTTTTGTTGAAAACTGGACATTTGAAAAAATAATAATTATATATTAGTATATTATATAATATTATTTCATAATCTGGAAATCAGATTCCTCCCTTCCCCAGGGTTTGCTGGATTTTGTTAATATTTGTGTTTATTATTTTTAAATTGTTGTAGGCTGTATTTGAGTCAACAATCAGTCTGTGGTATAAACTTAAGGTCGTCTGTATTTTTTGAGCCTGTCGCTTTTGCTGGGTATGTGCAGCCACTTTCTAATTTTCCACCATGGGCAGTTGCTTCTGAATCCTATTCTTTAATATCTGACTCCCAAAAAGGTAAAAAGATAAAAATGAAAGTAGGTAGGACACTAGACCTTTAAGTCCTCTGAACATCACTTAAGATAAAGCAGGAGTGGCGTGCACAGTGGGGGATGTGCAAAAACAATGTCCCCTTGCTTTTTTGTCTGCACCTCTGTGATTAAAAGCATCAGCTAGTGATCAGTGCAGATCTCCAGTATTTGGAGGACAGCGTCCTTTTTGCACCCAATGGATCCCTCCAGCAGTGTGCAAGCTGCCCCAGAAATGTGCACAGCTGCCTGATATGGAGTTTGGGGTGGAGGATGGGTAGCTACTACTGTGCCAAGAGCTGAAATTAACTTCAATTCACTGTCCAATGTTTCCCCTAAAAATTGCAAGCCTTCCATAGACTCCCGAGTTCCAAAACAATTACATTAGACAGATTCTGCCTATGTAATTGTTATCTAATTGAGGAACTAGGTTCCTAGTGCTTTCTACTCCAACACTTTCCTGGAATCCTCCTCTCAGCTACATTTTGTGAAGAGAAAATTGGTCCATGTTAAGAACTCATATGGATTTATGGGCAGTGTCTCATTACTTGACTGGTTGGCCAGTAACTTGAAGAAGCAATATTGGAGAATTGGAAATAAGTAGGTGAGGGAAAATATCATTTGGAGGAACTGCATACAAAATACCATATAATTCATTTGTGGTTGACTAGAAAGAGTGATGAAATGAACTCAGAGTTGTGAGATATCAGCTTGGAATTACAACCTGCAATGATAGAGCAATATCCTTCAGGATGCATAATCCAATGGCCACTGTATGGTACTGTATCCCCATTAGACAAAATGCATGGGTCCACGAACCAAGACAAGTATCTTATCTGCCTCCTCTTCAATTACAACAACCCTCTTGGAATTTCTGCCTTCTTTCCTGTCTTATCTGGATTCTTTAAAGCTGGAAGTCTTCAATCTGAGAGGAACGATACTTCCACCAGAAGATACAACAGAGGTAGCGATGAGTTACTATCAGATTGAGTCTCTTATTCCAGTACATCAGCAGTCAAAGAAAGGAATTGTCATACTAGCAGGAGCATTTGACCCTTGCCATAATTAGGAGGTGGGGTTGCTGCTACCTAGTGTGGGCTAGAAGGAATGTTTGACACCCAGGTCATACACTGAGGTAGTTATCTACACTAAGTAGAACAGCTTTGTGAATTGAGAATGGAAAATAACTGTGTCTAAGATTGGTCCAGTGAGAGCAGAGCTTCTTCCTTAGAATGTACCACACTGGTATTTGCAGTGAAAATCACAGTGACAATTAAGATGTATAGAAAATTAGAAGTATTTTCCAATTTCTTTTTTTCTGGACATGGTAAATCTCCCAGAACTCTTGAATGATTCTGGAAAAGAAGCAATAACTACCAATAAGCATGACTGATATTCTGTTTCCTAGATACTGCTGAAAACATACGGGTTCAAGCCAGATTATTTAAATTTAGGAAACAGCAAGATATAAGTTATTTCTATTCATTCTATATATTGTCATGTTATGGAATAAGTTCCTATTCAGTATCTGTCCAAATACTATGTTTAGTTTTATTTCATCTGGTAATAATGATACTAGACCACGAGATCTACTAGACAAGGATCTGCCTCTAAATTACTAAAATACATGTAAAATACTAAAATTATTTTTGGAAATTTCTTTAAGTATGTAATGCATTTACACAAGAGGTCGTCAAAAAGTTCATGAAAATGCACATTAGGAAAAAACCACATGTGGATTTCAAAACATTTTTTTTTTCACCGCTATAAATGCATACTAACTTGTTACAACACATCTGAACAGGATCTAGTTTGAAGCACAGAGAAAGATCAGTTTGTAAAGAACCCCTATCAAAGCAACATGAATTCTGCTAAAATTGAAGCAAGAACAAATATAAAATTTACAGTGAATGTTGTGTAGAAGAATGGTGAAATTATTATTGCTTTACAAAAGTATATGAAGACAATGCTTCCAAGAAATAACCAGTTTACAAATGGCTAACTCATTTTAGAAGGAATTAGATGATGTTGAAGATGAAGCTGACTGTGGCAAAGCATCCGTATCAATTTGCAAGAAAAACATTCATCTTCTTCATGCTTACTTGAAGAGGATCAACAATTATCAGGGAAACAATAGCCAACACCACAGTCATGTCAAGGGGTTTAGCTTACACAGTTCTGACTAAATAATTAAAGGTGAGTAAATGTTTCACTTGATGGATGCCAAAACCATTGCACCCAGATCAACTGTAGACAAAAGTAGAGCTTTCAATGGAAATTTTCAACAAGCAATATCAAGATCCTGAAGGAGTTCTTTGAAAAACTGTAATAAGAGATGAACTATGGCTTCGCCAGTATGATCCTCAAGATAAAGCACAATTATAGCAATGGCTATGAAGAGGTGAAAGTGGTCCAGGCAAAGCAAAAGAGAACAAGTCAAGATCAGAGATCATGGCAGTAGGTTTTTGGGATGCTCAAGGCATTTTGCTTGCTGGAGGGTCATTTTGGGATGCTCAAGGCGTTTTGGTTGCTGGAGGGTCATAAAACAATAACATCTGCTTATTAAGAGAGTGTTTTGAGGAAGTCAGTAATAACTTTAGCAGAAAAATGTTTAGAAAAGTTTCACCAGAGAGTCCTCTTCCATCATGACAATGTTCCTGCTTACTCCTTTCTTCATACAAGAGCAATTTGATGAGAGTTTCAATGGAAAATAATTAGGCATCTGCCTTATAGTTCTGATTTGTCTCCTTCTGACTTATTTTTGTTTCCTAATCTAAAAAATCTTTAAGGGGCACCTATTATTCTTCAGTTAATAATGTAAAAAGATTGCATTGGCATGGTTAAATTCCCAGAAACCTCAGTGATTTAGGGATGGACTAAATGGCTAATGCTATCACTTACAAAAGTGTCTTGAACTTGATGGAGCTTATGTTGAGAAATTAAGTTCATATTTTTTATTTTTATATGTTAATTCCTTTTCTCCATGAAGTGCTTGAAGTGCCATTGTGTGTGTATATGAGATGTATAGATGTATGTATATGAATAAAAAACATATGTTTATATGTTTATATTTACATATAATATCTTTATAACCAGATACTGAAGATCCAATTATTTGGATTTTGTTAGTATGTTTTTAAAATATTTTCTAAATTGTTTAAAGTTATTTTTCCTTTTTAGTGATGTTTTTATATTTTTTCAATTATAGAAGATGCTTAGAAAGAGATGGCCCTGTGTTTAAAGGCTAGCTTAGCAGTGATTTTTCTAGCTATGTAACCTTGAACAAGTTAAATTCTTTAGTACTTAGTTTCTATACAGTATTATCAACAACGTTGAAATTATTCTTTAACAATAATGATTCTTACCTTTAGGGTTCTTGTGAGTATTACATAAAATAATTTATGCAAAAGATATAGCATATAACTGGCACTAGGTGGATTTTATTATTTTAAAAAGGAATAATTACATATCCTATGATGGGTGTTTTTTAAAAAAATCATTAATGGCTCCCAGAGTTATGACATATATAGGGCCCACAGAGTTTATAGTGTTTCTTTGTTACTCATTGGTTATAAACATCTATTGTGAAGCTGCGCAGGTCCATCCTCATAGATATACCATGTAGTCCTTTTTTGCAGGCTTAGAAAGAGTGCAGGTTCTTTCTGCTAATCTCAACTTCCCAGCGTAGACAATACCTCTATGGTTTGTGTGAAAAGTACCTAATCTCCCTACTTGTTTCCAACTACTTTTCCTCACCCACCCCCACCACACCTCTATACCCATGTATTAATTAGGAATCGGCTAAACTGTGAATAACAGGAACCCAAAATGACAGTGGCTGAACAAAAGTACAATTCTCTCTTCTGCAGATGTCAGCAGTGGTTTATCCTGAAGTGATAGGATGTATCTGCTACAATAAATCTTCCTACTGTGTTGTTCTGCTATTCCTTACCACCATTGCCAAGACAAACTCATGGACCAAAATGGCCACACTGACTTCAGCTATCATGCCTACATTCAGGAAGACAGAAGAGGCAAAGAAGTAAATGGAGGCAAAATGTACATCAGATTGACTTTGAAGAAAGGTTCCCAGATCTGGAGTATAGTACATTACCCTAGACGAAATTTATTCACATGTCCAAACCTAATTTGCATAGAAGGGTAGGAAATAACGTTATTTATTTCTGGGCAGAAATGTCTAGAACTAAAAGTGTAACTATTCCTATGGAAGAAGGGGAAAAGAGATATTGGGGAAAATAAACAGTATCTGGCATAAGCCACCACAAACTACCTGACTTAGCCTGAAAATGATCTAAACCTTCGTCAAGGCTTTGACTTATGGAACATAAAAATCAGTAAGGTGTGCAGACTATTTCCACCTTCTGCCCTTCTTCATATCTCCTCTGAGGCACTAAACAGGAGCAGGCCTCCTTCATAAATAGATAAAGAAAATTCAAGGGGAAATGAAGCTTAAATTACATCTGAAAAATCATGAAATTATATATGTCAAGTGGCTGACTCAACAAGTTCTCAAAAAGAGGTAGTCATTATAAATTATTATCCTGATTAATCCAGGGTATTATACAAAGCACAGGATATTTTTTAAAATCCATGTAGTGATTCCACTATTAGCCTCAGATTCTTCCTGGTCTACTGTTACATTTACTTTACATTAACTTTAAAGAGGAAACACAAATAAATATATAACCATACTTACAACTCACAAAATTCTCCTTTATAGGCACATCTACCATCAGAACATAACATTTTTTGTTCATTTTGTTTAGATATTGATATAATCTACATACGTATCAGTGATAGTGATAATACATTGTACTGGAAATAAATCTTGGGCTAGAAATCACAAATAAATTATTGAAAGACAGTGGTAATACAATTTTTAGTTATTAGTTCTTTGACTGTGGGCAAGTAAATAATGTTTCAAGTTTTTAACACAAAATTTTCAGCAACTAATCAACTTACATTCTTGTTTTAATGTTTGTTTCTATTCCAAGGTACCTTATTTACTCTACAGGTAATTCATTAACATTGAATACAACCAACAGCACCACAACTCATGTGTGAAGAAAGCTTCTCTAACACATATATTTTCTCCAAATAGTGCATCATACCCTTCTGGTGCTTAGGAACACTGGACAGCACTTCTCACAGCGTTCCAGAAACATATTAAACAGCAAATCACCAAAAAAAAAATCACAAAAAGTGTGAAAAACATGACATTAAATAGACTACAAAAGGACACTAATTTATAGCATGAGACTAATACGAGAAGGCAGAACTACTACTACTGGCTCATTTAGTCTGAGCTAGGAACACGTACATTGGCAATTGAAATTTTTTACCACTTCGCACATGTGCATGTCCACAAATGGCTGTAATGTGCTTAAAGTATTAATTTGGGATTACAAGTAAATTTTATTGAGTAGGCAAATCTACAAATATGGAATCTGGAAATAATGAGAATTAACTATCCACACACAAACATCCTCCCCCAAACACAAACATACATACTTATATAAAATTAATTCATATTTTAATAACAATATAGTATTCCACAATATGAGTGCACTACATTTATTTAAGCATCGTTGAATGCATGTTTGCTCTGTCAGTATTCCCTTTTGAATATTTGAATGGTGACGCCAATATCTTATCTTTATAAGCAGTGCTGCAATAAATATCCAGGCACATTTATCCTCAGAATATTTATATTTATAGAAATTTATGAAAAATTGCATTGCTGGAAAAGACTATTGTTTTTGTTTGAAATAAAAGATTATTGTTTTTATTTATATATTGTTTTTATTTGAATATATAATTCTTTAAAAGTAATTTTTTAAAAATATAGCAATTGACACTGTAACTGGAAAGATATAGAAGCACCAACATAAGGAAAAGCTACTTAACCTAGTTATCCATACTTCATTTGCAGAAAGTAAGATCACATCAATTTCACATAATTGTAATACATCTATGAAATAATATATGTGGAAATATCATATATGCTTAAATGTTATGTATCTACTTACTTGAAGTTGCCCTGTTGCGAGTATTCCATTAAAACAATGAATCAATATTTAACCATTTTCCTAATGGGCCTTCTTTGGGATATTTACATTTATTATTATTATATATTATATCCTTCTGGACCTTTTTCCTGAGAGGAGGTAAATAACATTTTCTTTATATATTTTGTGGAATAATTCTATTTTTTATTTAAGATTATAAAATAATAAACTTTTTCTAGAAACAATTCTAATAGCCAAATAATGTTCAAACATGTATATAAAGATATCACTATATTTATATTGCCCTATATAAGACATTTAGATTTTTTCTCAAACATTATATTCAAGTAATCTTATTGCTGTACAATATTGCACAATAAACTGAACTCAAATTGTACAATTCAATGAATTTTGACAGTTATATACATTTTTAAAGCCATTACTGCAATCAAGATACACAACATTTTCTCTCCCTGAGAGAATTTTCTCATGCACTTACATAGTCAGTTCCTTCTTCCACCCCAGAACCCTCAAAATGGAATGATCTGCTTTCTATCACTGTAGATTTGTCTGCATTTTATAAAAGTTCATGTAAATGGAATTATAGTGTGTGCACTTTTTTCTGTCTGGCTTCTTTCAATGAGGATACTATTTTTGATACTCATACGTGTTGTATGTATGCCTGGTGCATTTTTATTGCCAAGTGGTGTGCCGTTTCTTGAATATACTATCATTTTGATTATCCATTTACACAGTGATTGAAATTTGAGTGTTTTCCACTTTGGACCAATTTAGAACAAAGCTGCTATGAACATTGATGTATAAATCTTTGTGTGTTCATATGTTTTCACTGTGAAAGTACAAGATACTGTAGTAAGTACATGTTTAACTTTACAAGGAAACTAAGAAATAGTTTTCCAAAAGTGCTTGTGTAATTTCCCGTTTTCACCAGAAATGTATGAGGAAGTTTCCAGTTTCTCCATATTCTCATCAATGTTACTCTTGCTAGGATTTTAAAATTACAGCTATGTTAATGTGTATATAATGACATTTCGTTGTGGTTTTAATTCGCATTGTCCCAATGACTAATGATGCCGAATATTTTTCATCTACTTTTTAGACATTTATATATCTTTTTTTGTGAAATTCTCATTTAAGTATTTTGTCTACTTTTTATCAGGTTGTCCTATTTAAAACTTTAAAAATGTAAGAGTTTTAAGAATGCTTTACATATTCTTGAAACAAGTTCTTTGCCAGATAAATGTAACATAAGTATTTTCTCTCCTTTCGTGGTTTGCCTTTTTACTTTTATAATGCTGCCTTTTGCAAACCAATATTTTTGTTTTTATAAAAGTTTAATGTATTATCAGGTATGTTCCTTTTAAAGTTAATTTTTCTAAATAATATGAGGTAAGGACTGAGTTCATTTTTTTAACGTTACTCTCTGGATGTTTCAGCACTTTTTTTTAAAGAATACCCTTTCCTCATTATATTCCCTTAGTATGTTTCTCAAAGATCAATTTACCATGTGAATCTATTTCTAGATTCTTTATTTTTAAATTAATCTATATTTATCTTTTCACAAATACCACATATATCTTGACTATGGTAGCATTAGTAAAAATCTTGAAATTCAGTAGTACGAATCCTCCAACTTCGTTCTTTCTAAATTGGTTTTTTATTTCATTTGCATTCCCATTTAAATTTTAAAATCAACCTGTCAAAACCGGCTGAGATATTTTAGTCTTTTATTTCTGGTCTTTTTCAATTATACGTCTTTCACTTATTTTTGAGTTACTGAAATTGCTAAGACTGCCGATAGATATCTTGACATTTTTGCCTTGGGCCCGCTCTTAGAGGAAAAAAGAGTTTTTCTCCATTAAGTATATTACCTATATAATTTCTGTTAAGGTCTTTAATCAGGATAGGGAAATTCCTTCTAATTCCCAGCTAGCCAAAAATTTGTAACTTCAATTAATAGTGATATGGTCAAGTGCTTTTTTTGATGCATCGTAATTTTTATATTGCTGGATTTGATATGTAAATACTTTGTTAAAGTTGTTTTATTTATGTTCATGAAAGATATTAACTTGTAATGTTTTCTTGAAATATATTTGTCTGATTTTGGTATCAGAGGATTACAGATATGATAACATGAGTTGGAATGTATTCACTTCTTATCTATTTTCTGAAATAATTTATATGGGATTGGCATTCTTTCTTTGTACAAATCTTTTTTTATTTTTTATTTTTATTTTATTTTTTTTGAGAATTTACCAGCGAAAGTCTCTGGGTCTGAGATTTATTAGCAGGAAAGATTAAATTTTGAATACAATACATTTTCTTAATTAGAAGTAATCAGGATTTCTATTTATCTTATTGTCAATTTTGTACTTTTTATTTTCAAGGAATATTTCCAGTTCAAATAAGTTGTCAAACATACTAGTATACAGTTTTAAATAATACTATTGTTTTAAAGATTTTGAATTCTGTATTAGCATCTTCCCTGTTTCCTGATATTTATAATACTGCTTTCTTTTTAAATATTGTAATCAATCTTTCTAATAGGGGATGGTAAGCTACAACTCGTGGGCAAATCTATCTTGCTAACTGTTTTTGTATTATCCACAGACTAAGAGTGGCTTTTATAATTTTAAATATTTGAAAAAATACCAAAAGTAGAAAAGCACTTTATAATACACGAAGATTATATAAAATTCAAATTCCAGTGTCAATAAACAAAGTTTTATTGGAAGATATCTGTGTACATTTATTTACAAATAATATATGCTTGCTTTTATGCTACATCAACAGAGTTGAGTTTTTGTAACAAAGATCTCATGGCAGTAAATCCTAAGAAGTATATCATTTAGCCCTTTTCTGAAAATGCTTGCTAATATGAGTTTAGGCTTTTATCAAGTTTATTGATATTTCAAAAAGCTATCATTTACTTTTATTGATTTTTCTCTATTGGACATTTATTTTCTGTTTTACCAATTTCTGCTATTATCTTTATTATTTCTTCCACATGATATTGAATTAATTTTTCTCTCCTCCATTTTTATCTTTACAAGATGGAATCATTCATTATTGACTTTCTTGTTTTATTATATAAGCATTTAAAACTATAAAATTTTCTCTGAGCAAAGATAAGCTATAGTCCACAAATTTGAATATGCTGTATTTTCATTTTTATGCAATCTATTTAAAAAAAAATTGGTGGCTTCACTTTGTTGTGTAAAATGGAAATGTTTAATTCCAAATATTGGGGTATTTTCTACATATGTTATTGATTATTTATAATATAATCTCGTTGTGGTCAGAGAATGTAGTTTATAATATTTCAATATTTTGAAGTCTATTCAGACATTCTTATGGCTCACTATGAAGTTTACCTTGATGACTGTTCCGTGTGCACTTAAAATTATATTCTTCAGTTGTTGGTTGGAGTATTCTATAAATATCATTTAGCTAAATATGGTTGACCAATGCGTTCTGATTTTTACATATTGATTTGGTGTCTAGTTGAACCATTAATTATGGAGAGACTTGTTTTAAGTCTCTCACTATGATTGTGGATTTGTGTATTTATCACTTTAGTTCTGTCAATATTTACTTCATGTATGTTGAAGCTTTATGCTATGGTTTGAATGTGTGCCCTCCAAAATTCAGGTATTGGAACCTAATACCCAATAAGATGGTATTAAGAACTGGCTTTTAAGGCGTCGTGGGGGCTTATCCCATCATGAATGGGATTAGGGTTCTTATAGAAGAGGCTTCACACAGCATTCAGTTTTCACTTGCTCTTCCACATTTCACTACTTGATGACACAGAGTTCCTCCTCTTAAGAAGATTTAGGACGAGAGTACCACTTTGGAAGCAGAGGTCAGCCCTCCCTAGACAACCAAAGTACTAGCACTTTGGTCTTCTACTTGCCAATTTCTAGAACTGTGAGAAATAAATTTCTATTATTTATAAATTACCTAGTCTGAGGTATTTTGTTATAGCAGCACAAACAGACTGAGACAATTAAATTATTAGGTGTTTATACATTGGTAATTGCTTTATTCCTGATATTATGATCCTTTTCTTATTAGAAGTGTCTTGTTTCTATCAACAAGGCATCAACAAGACTCCTTGCCTTGAAGCAAGTGCTGCCTGATACGAATATTGTCACTCCAATATTTTCATGCTTAGTATCGGTATTGTATGTAATTTTTCATCCTTTATCTATGTCTTTTTATTTATGTGCATCTCTTAAAGATAAAATACCATTGGTTCTTGCTTTTAAACTCGGTCAATATATGAATTTTGATTGAAGCTTTTAGTCCATGTGTACATAAATTATGGATATGAGTTTATGTCTATCACTTTACTATTCCTTTTTCTATATATCACATATTTTTCTTTGTCCCTCATTTCCTGCCTTCCTTACTTTTAATATCTACTTATGTTTCTTTATTTTTGCCTATCTGCAACTTTTTGGATTATTTTTAAAGATTTAAATATTAAAATAATACCATTAAATTATGCTAATCTACATAGAGTTCATAGTGAAACACATTACATAAAATATCTATCTATCTATCTATCTATCTATCTATCTATCTATCTATCTATCTAGATAAGGATATAAATTCACAAATGGTGTTATAGTTTTTGCTTTAAATTGTCATGTCTTTTAAAAAATTATCACATATCTATATATACACATATACTCTGTTTATGTATACTGTTAATATATGTTATCATTTCTATCCACTACATGTTTAGCATTCCCAGTGCTCTTCACTTATTTGCATAGGTTCAAGTTGCTATATAATATAATTTCCTTTTCAGCTGAAGAACTCGTATTAAACATTTCGCAAAGCAGACCCACTGGCAACAAATACTCCTAAATGTTATTTTTTGCAGGATAGTTTCACTTAATCTAGACTTCTTATTTGGTATGTTTTCTTTTAGCACTTTGGATATGTCAATCCAGTATCTTCTAGCCACCACAGTCTCAGGTTAGAAGTGAGTCATAAATTATATGACTAATTCCCTTTATGTGAATTTTCATTCCTCTGGATGCTTTCAAGATTTACTCTTAATGTTTGGTTTTCTGAAGTACGATTATGATATGCCTTGGAGTATTTGTGAATATTTATCTCGGTTGGGGTATATCAAGTTTCTTCATTATGCAAGTAAATGTTTTACCTGAGACTTTGGAGGATTTTGGTCATTAATTGTTTTGACTTTTCTTTTTCTTCATTGTTTCTTTCTCTTAAGGATGTTTTCTTGTTGGTCATTTGTATGTCTTCTTGGGAGAAATATATATTCAGCTCTTTTGTTTATTTTTTAATCAAGGTTATTTGAGGGTTTTTTTGTTTTTTGGGGTTTTGTTTTTTTGTTTGTTTGTTTGTTTTCTGCCATTGAGCTATGAGTTCCAAAAGTTCCTTATATATTTTGGATATTAACTCTATCAGATATATAGTATAAAAATATTTTCTCCCATTCTGTTGATTGCCTTCAGTTTGTTGATTGTTTCCTTTGTTGTAAAGAAACTTTTAGTTTGATATAACCTTACTTATCTGTTTTTTCCTTTTGTTGCCCATGCTTTTAAAGTCATAGCCAAAAAATCATTACTGAAGCCAATGTCCAGAAGCTTTTTCCTGTTTTTGTTTTTCTTTTCTAGGAGTTTAATGGTTTCTAGTTTATTTAAGTCTTTAATCCATTTTGAGTTGATCGTTGTGCATGTATGAGATCAGGGTCCAGCTTCATTGTTTCACATGTATAGAAGTTTTCCCAACATCATTTATTAAAGAGACTGTTCTTTCTTCATTGTCTATTCTTGACACCCTTGTCAAAAATCAGTTGACCATATATGTATAGTTTGATTTCTAGTCTCTCTGTTCCATTGGTCTATATATTTGATTTTATGCCAGTATCATGCTCCATTTTCCTTGCTCAAAATTGCTCTGGATATTTGGTGTCCTTTGTAGTTCTACATAAATTGTAAGATTGTTTTTTCTACTGTAAAAAGTGCCAGTAAGATTTGGTAGGAATTACATTAAATCTATAGATTGCTTTGGGTACTGTGAACATTTTAACGATATTAAATTCTTATAATCCATAAGTATGGATGTCTTTTTCACTCATTTGTATCTGTTTTGTTATTTTTTTAATCAGTGTTTTATAGTTTTCAGTGTACAAGTCTTTCACCTCCTAGGTTAAGTTTATTCTTAGTTACAAAAGGTAAAAATAGATTACCATATGACCCAGTAGCCCCATTTCTGGATACATAGCCTAAGGAATTTAAGTCAAGATTTTGAAGAGATATTTACATTTCCATGTTAATTATAACATTATTCATAATAATCAAGATGGAAACAACTGAAATATCCATAAATGGATTAAAAAATGTGACATATATATAAACTAAGTATTTTTATTCAGCATTAAAAAAGAGAAGGAAATTGTGCCATTTTCAACAACTTGGATGAACTCGGAAGACATTAGGTTGAGTGAAATAAGCCAGACACAGAAAGACAAATACTACATGATATCACTTATATGATGAATCTAAAATAATCAAACTCATAGAAGCAGAGAGTGGTAGTTGCCAAAGGAGTAAACAAGGAGATATTAGTCAAAGAGTACAAAAAGTTTCTGTTATATGAGATTTATAAGTCCCAGAGATCTACCGTACAGCATAGCACTTACAGCTAACAATATTGTATTATACACTTAAAAATTTGCTGAGAGAGTACATCTTGTGTTAAGTGTTCTTATCACAAGAAAACAACAAAAATAATAAGTAAGAGGGCAGGAGCAAATTTTGGGAAGCAATAGATAGTCTTACGGCATAAATTGTGGTGATGTTTTCCATAGTGCATACTTACATCCAAACTTTTTTAAGTTACACAGATTGATTACTTATACTTCTTTGTCAAAAAAGATAATGATTTAAAAAGATTTTTAAAGAGTGTTAGTTAACTCAATGCAAAACAATATTTGAAAATCTCACAATATGAATAGGTGAAAAGTTTTCCAAGAATAAAAGTTGCTCCAATATAAAAAAAAAAAATCTACCAATATAATTCTCTAAATTAACAGAACCTAGTAGAAAAAAAATAAACTACTGTTACAGTTAATTTCATATCAACTTGACTAGCAAAGGTATGCCCAAATAGCTGTTAAAACTTTATATCTGACTGTATCTGTAAGGGTGTTTCTGTAAGAGGTTAGCATTTAAATAAGTAAGTTGAGTAAAGAAAATCCACTGTCACCAATGTGAGTGGGCACATGTCATGCCTTGGAAGGACTGAATGACAGAAGAAGGTAGAATTCACTCTCTCTCTTCTTGAGCTGGGACATCCATCTTCTGACCTCAAACATAAGAGCTCCTGGCTCTTGGACTTTTGGACTAGGGAATTTACCCAAGAACTCACCCTCCACCCCCAAGAACTCACCCATTCCATTACACCTTTACCCCACCCCCCATTTTCTAGACCTTCTGACCCAGATTGAATTACACTACTGGCTTTCCTAGTTCTCCAGCTTACATATGGCATGTTGCAGAACTTTTGGCCTGCATAATAGCATAAGCCAATGCCCATAATAAATATTCTGTGTTTATATCTATATCTATTTATGCTACTGGTTCTGTTCCTCTAGAGAATTCTGAGAATACAACCATTTCAAGAAATAATTATTAAGAATTTTAAAACTGTATACAAATTAAATAGATGGAAACTTCATGACTTGGTAAAAGTTATATATTAAAAATCAACAGTAAATATATAACAATTAATAGAGGCACTTTATTTTTATTAAGGTCAGAGAGAATGCTGACACTACCAATTCTGCTCTTTTTAATTGTATTGGAGGTTCTGTCCAATGTTACAATAAAATACACAATTTGTCGTTTCATAGATATTCACAAGAATAATTTCTACTCACAGGCTTCGGCAATGTGATCTTTTTACTTCCCTACCAAGAGACAGAGTTTGTCTTTCCACTTCTTCGAATCATCAAAGTCTCTGTGAGTTCATTGACAAATAGAATATGGCATACTCTTCCAACTTGACCTACTATAAAATTTACCTTTGAGATACTTAGTCGTAGAATGTACCTGCTATGTTGCTAGATGTTTAAGCTACCGGAAGAAGTTACATATAGAAGCTATAGCAGACAGATACCAGCTGAAATCCCAGCTGGCAGCCAATATCAACTGTCAGTTATATGAATGAACCATCTTGAATAGCTATCCTGGTGAAGCTTCAGATGCCTGCAACACTGGCCAACATTCTAACCACACAAAAGACCAAAATTATAACCACACAAAGACCAAAGACAAAACTCAATCAAATAAGCCAAGTCAACCCAGAGAAATGTAAGAAATATTTTATTTTTCTTTAAAGGCCTTAAGTTTTGGAGTGTTCGGTACACAGCAATAAAAACAGGAAGAAAACAACCAACATGGTATAAATATTAGAAGAGAAAACAGAATCAACAGGTAGACAAACTATTAATTATTATCTTATTCTGACAGCTAACAGACAATCACTTTAAGAGAGGTCAGCAAGCTTGCAGGATAAAAGAATTAATGACCACAAGCAATAGCATTTCTGGATTTTTGTTGTTGTTTTAGTTAGAAAGTTTATTTTCTACTTTTTTTGTCAATAGCTTTTGAGGGAACAGGTGGTGTTTGGTTACATGAATAAATTATTTAGTGGTGATCTCTGAGATTTCAGTGCACCCATCACCTGAGCAGTGTACCCTGTACCCAATGTGTAGTCATTTATTCCTCACCCACTCCCACCCTTTTACCTGAGTCCCCAAAGTCCATTGTATCATTCCTATGCCTTTGCTTCCTCATAGCTTAGCTCCCACTTATGAGTGAGAATGTACGATGTTTGGTTTTCTATTCCTGAGTTACTTCACCTAGAATAATGTTCTCTAATTCCATCTAGGTTGCTGTGAATGCCACTGTTCCATTTCTTTTTGTGGCTAAGTAGTACTCTATGATATGTTTATATGTGTGTGTGTGTGTGTGTGTGTGTGTGTGTGTGTGTGTACTACATTTTCTTTATCTGCTCATTGACTGATGGACATTTGGGCTGGCTCTATTTTTTGCAGTTATGAATTGTGCTGCTATAAACGTGGGTGCAGGTATCTTTTTCGGGTTATGACTTCTTTTCCTCTGAGTAGATACCCAGGAGTGGGATTGCTGGATCAAATGGTAGATTTACTTTTAGATCTTTACAGAATCTCCATACTGTTTTCCATAGTGGTTGTACTAGCATTTCTTTACAACCAACTATAAAATATAACAAAATGTATGAATTTTCCAGGAATTAACTTACTAAAGAATATACAAGATTTCTATGGATAAAACTTTCAGATTCCAATAAAGGAAATTGATCATGATTTGAATAAGTGAAAAGACATTCCATATTCATGGATGAGATTATAGTGAAATAAAGTTACAAATTTTGCATATTTATCAATAAATTTGATGCAAATTAAATTAAATTCTAACTATATTTCAAAAACTCAGTGAACTTACTCTAAAAAGTACGAAGGAGAAAAATTAACAAATACCAAAGTTGACTTTAAAATAAAAAGAAGGTGAAGCAGGGGAAAATACTGTATTATACATGGGCATACAGCAAATCTATAGCAATAAATGAGTAGAATTAATGATTCAATGATATGGTTACATACAATTCAATAAAGAAAAGACAATAAATTAATTAAACGGTGTATTAGAGATTTCTGCTACATAACAAATTCCCCCAACATTAGCAACTTAAAACAATAACCATTTATTATCTCACAGTTTCTAAGTGTCTGGAGTTCAGGTACAGCTTAGGTGAATCCTTTCATTAGGGTCTCTCACAGTGCTGCAAATAAGCTGGAAGTCAGGCCTACAGTTATTTTAATCTACTTCCCAGCTCTCTTACATGGCTGCTGACAAGCCTCAGGTCCTCAGTGGCTGTTGGTTGCATCAGTTTCTTGTCATGTGGCCCTCTTCTTAGCACAGCTTGGCAGAGGAAAGAGTTTCCCCAGAGGAAAAAGAAAAAACAAGAAGAGAGCAAACGAGACAGAAATCTCAGACTTTTTAGAACCTAACCTCAAAAGTGACATCACACAACTTTTGCCATGGTTTGCTGGTTGGAAGCAAATTACTAGGTTACAGCCCACTCTTGCCGGGAAGGGATTAAACAAAGGAGTAAATACCATAAAGTGTGGATCATTGGAGCCTGTTGTAGAGGCTGACTACCACAGTGGTTTTGATAGACTAGTTCACCCTACAGAGAAGAGTGAAACTAGACCTCCACCTGATACCACATAAAAAGATAAAACTCCAGTGAATTAACAATCTACATGTGAAAGATGTGATAATAAATTTAGTATGAAATATAAAGTTAGAAATTAAAAAGAATTTTTAAACAAAACTCCCAAAACAGAAACCATAAAGCAAAAACATGAATCCTTTGATTCTATCAAAAATAAAGATTTCTATAAGACAAAAGACATGAAGAAAAGCATTAATTACTACATGATGAAATGAGATAAAGTTTTTTTAAATCCTAAATTTACAAGGGATTCTTATCAAAATTATACTACAAACTTCTCTATTTCAACAACAAAAAAAATCACAGAACCTCTCCAAAAAAAAAGAGCAAAAGTTGTGAAGATATAACTCAAAAGGAAGAAATTCAGAGGCTGACAATATAGAAAAAGATGTTCAAATTCATTATTAATCCATGGAATACAAAACAAAAGCAAAATGAAATAACATTTTAAGTCTCTTAGACTTGTAAAAATTAAAACAAAAAACAAAACCTGTACCTGTAATCCCAGCACTTTGGGAGGCCGAGGCAGGAGGATCACAAGGTCAGGAGATCGAGACCATCCTGACTAACATGGTGAAACCCTGTCTCTACTAAAAATACAAAAAATTAGCTGGGCGTGGCAGCGGACACCTGTAGTCCCAGCTACTTGGGAGGCTGAGGCAGGAGAATGGCTTGAACCCAGGAAGCGGAGCTTGCAGTGAGCTGAGATCGTGCCACTGCACTCCAGCCTGGGTGACAGAGAGAGACTCCGTCTCAAACAAACAAACAAACAAACAAAACCCTGAATAATACAAAAAGTGGAAAGGAAGTATGAGTTATAGGAACCTTCTTATAGTAGAGCTAGTGATAGGGCAATCTGGCAACATTTAGCCATGTTAGGTATATTTACACCCTATTATTCAGCCATTCAGTTTCTGGTTCTTTGCATCCCAAAGAAAGTCTCACAAAATTCCTTAAGGGGCATTTGTAAAAAGACATTTATTGCAGAATTATGTGACTTGGCAGGTGATTGGAGGGAATCTAGATACTCCTTACTGGTAGAGAAAATAGGCATAATATGAAATATAGACTCTATTGAGCAATATGCAAGGGTAAGATAAAAGAGAGTAGATACTCTACATAGCCACTCTGGGGAATCTTAAGAATGTAGTACTAACTGGAAAAAAGAATAGAATGAAATATCTAACATAATACTTTTTAATATATTAAAAACTGATATACACCAGAAAGCGTATATTTTACAAGAACACTTACGAATACAAATTAAACAAATTAGAATTATTGCCTAAGGGAGGGAAGTCAAAAGAAAATGTAAAATGATATATGGTAATGACCCTGCAAGCACTAATTGTACATCCATCCTTAAGATAGTTAAGTATTGGAGAAAATAGGCAGCCTCTATGAGGCTGGTGGTGGTTGCCTCAAAAAAATGAAACAAAACTTTCATGTGAAAAGTGTCTATGGATATAGGTAAACTTATTTATAACACAATGATAAATTAATAGGGCACTGAGAGGAGATTTGGGAGGATGGAGAGAGGCAGGAAGTTGAGGTAGGAGAAAGGCACCACTGAGAATTTGAAAAATACAGTACATGTGGGAATCAATTTGATGCCTGCAAGAAATCACATTTTTGGTGATGATCAAGGAAAAAAAGAAGTTAGCCATGATGAATTGGATCTTAACAGTTTCTTGAAGATAGGAAACAACTCTAATACATCGAATTCAGCCCTAGGCTAGAATAAAAGATGACTCTAATGTGATGTCAGACACTTCTCTTAGCCTTTAGTGAGAGGTTCAGTAAAATCAGAGAAGCGGGAGAGCCTAAGCTTTGTGGTCCACAGTAGAGGTGGGAGATGGTGGCAGCATTCCCTCCGGAAGGTAGCATACTGCTGCAAAATGGGATGAGGTTCCCACATGGGCATGCCTCATCAAGTTGCAGCCAATGAGCACAGATGAACAACACAACAATCTAAAATATAAACCTTACGACGAAAGGCACAACATCTGCTGTGTTCATTACTCTGTTCACAAAACCTAGGAGAATTAATAGATTAAGTACTTACTAGATGAATGAATTAGATAAAAAAGAAAAAACTGGAAACATCTTAACCAACAAAAGGGGATTAGTCAAATACATTATGGTATATATTTACTATGGAATTTGATTAGAGGAAAATTATAACTTGTAAGTATGAGTAATATGAATAATATATATAAAACATTAAGACAGATTACAAACATAACTTTATGATCCTATTTTGGTAAGTAAATACGTATACATTAAAAATTTGGAAAGAATGTACACTAAAATATTAACTATACTTATTACTGGATGTTATTAGCAATGTTTCCTTTTTGCTAATATACATTCCTGAATTTTTCAACAGCTAATGTGGATTATGGTGAAATTTTAAAACTACAAAAATTTAAATAGATTTTGAGAATTGATACCTGAAATGGGAATAAATCAGTTAAAAAAACAGTCTCATCTATACTAAGGATTTATATTTAATTTTTATTATTCCAGTTAAATAGGTATAAAATACATTAATAGTCCTCTCCTAATTTGCATGTCTTGACCATGTTTACTTGGTTAACAGCTCCAAAGCACCTTGAGGGCAGTGATAATATTTTTCTATTATCCTGAGAGGTTGGTTGTTCAATAAATGTCTGTCGAGCTAAGTAACTCTTTTATAATATCCTCTAATTTTAAACTGCTATATTGTCCAGAATTTTCTCAAAATGTTAATCAAACATTTTATATAATACTGATTTAAAGGTTTTTTTTCACTTTTTCTGAAAGTTTTTAATTTAGTTGCAATTTATCTGCAGTTTTTAATTTAGCTTGCAATTAATTAATTTATTTATTTATTTGAAATGGAGTCTCACTCTGCTGCCCAGGCTGGAGTGCAGTGTGGCGATCTCGGCTCATTGCAACCTCTCCCACACAGGTTCAAGTGATTCTCCTGCCTCAGCCTCTTGAGTAGCTGCCACCTGCCACCAGACCCGGCCAGTTTTTGTATTTTTAATGGAGACGGGGTTTCACCATCTTGGCCAGGCTGGTCGTGAACTCCTGATCCACCCGCCTCGGACTCCCAAAGTGCTGGGATTACAGGCGTGAGCTACCACGCCCAGCCGGTTGTAATCTTTTTTAACAGAAGCTAAAAGCTGTAGTGTAATCTGTGGTTCTTTTTCCATTTGGGTATCTTCTATCACCTTTCTACTTACAAAGTGACCACAATAACGTTCTAGCCAACAGTCATTTTTTTCTTTGTTTCTATAAAATAAAATTTTGTATTTAAAATTTCAATATACCTGACATTTATTTATTTTGTTTTATTTTCATTAAAAGGAAGCTTTGGTTTTATTATTTTCATTTTGCTCTAGACACAGACTCAATTCTTTTTCAGAAAACTCTGATTATTCTGACCTATTTATGCTCCCAGATGCATTCTTAGAATTATCATTTATAAAGTCATGTTTATGCTTTCACTGAGGCTGTACCAAAGCTATAATGAAAGTTGGGAACATCTGACATCTTTAGAATATGATAGTCTTTATATTCAGAAAATATAGTCTGCCTCTCTGTTTATTTCAATATTCTCCCAATAAACCTCAGTAGTTTTTTGCATCATTTGTAGCTTTGTAATTTATTCCTAAATATTTACTAAATGTTTACTTTATTGTAAATTGGATTCCTTTTGCATTGTTTTCCCCATATACTTTCAATTTTATTTTTTATTATTTCCTTTTGGCATGTTGTTTTAATGTTTTCCTGAATATGTTAGGTAGAGGCTTAGTTCATCTTTTTGTTATTATTATTCTTTATTTCTGTATAAATTGTGAAATTTTGAGTGATAAATTGTTTACTAAGTGCTATTTTGGCAGCATTCCATACTTTTTAAACATATTGTATGTATATTTTCAATACATTTTCTTGCTCTGGGTTCCTTCCCTGACCTAGGCACTTTTTAAAAACACTTTTAAAAAGTTTTTATGCATTTGACTCATTTTAATTCCATTTTTATTATTTGTTTCTATTTTTAATGTATTGTAGCAGAAAATGTAACCCGTAGGATATCAGCTTTTAAAAATCGCTTGAATACATTTTCATTCCAGCGTGTGATCCTTTTGAAAAGGGTTCGAGTACACTTGAAAAGCAAGTGCATTTCCATATCCTGCTTCTATGCTCTCTACAAATAATAGTTAATTCTATTTTACTAATCATGTTATTCAATTAGAATTCTGATAATTCTTTGTCTGTTTGTTATCAGTCTAATTAGAATAATCTTAATGTGGCAGTTTCACTTATTTTTTCTCTCTTGGATCTATTATTGAAGAACTGATAGCCAGTCCTTTACTGTCTAACCAGTAGCATATGAGCCAGATAATAATATGACTTATCATACAAACTGGGAACATTTTGACAGTGAAAAGAGATGCTATTAATTATGCTGGACCAACAGTTGTAAACCAGGACTCTGAGCCAATCCAAGATAACTTTACTCTATCTGAGCGTAATCTGGTATGAGACCTCCAATCACTAGGGATGTTCTACACTAGCCTAAATGGTGTTTGGGCAGTCAATCAGGTCATACCTTGGAGGGTTTAAATGTAAACTACTCAGAGAAAAACATAACAGAAGGATGAAGAGAAAAAGAGATACATATTGAGAAAAGACACTAGTCAGACATCTTGAGGCAAAAGAAGTTACATTCAAGAAAACACAATACCTGTAATGCCAGCACTTTGGGAGGCCAAGGCAAGAGGATCACCTGAGGTCAGGAGTTTGAGACCAGCCTGACCAATATGGTGAAACCCCGTCTCTACTAAAAATACAAAAATAAGCCAGGTGTGGTGCCGTGTGCCTGTAGTCCCAGCTACTCAGGAGGCTGAGGCAGGAGAATTGCTTGAACCCAGGAGGTGGAGGTTGCAGCGAGCCGAGATCGTGCCACTGCACTCCAGCCCGGGCGACAAAGCAAGACTTTGTCTAAAAAAAAAGGAAGAAAAAAGAAAAAGAAACAGCAATGAAGAGGAGTGGGGAGAGAAGACATTTCTTTGATGACAAAAGAAAATGTACAATAGGAGAAGAGAAGGCTGTGAAAATGCTCACAAGAAATTGTGGACTTAGAGCATAGGGAGCAGCAACGTCGGGGAGATGTTACCTAGAATTAATATTAAATAACTAGTTGTCTTTGCTTCCTGAACTATGTTCCAGTTTCACAAAACAAGCTATATAGCTACTGAGACATTTTCTGTTTCTCTATATTTCTCTACTCATTTAATAGATCATTGGTTGAATTAGCATGAATGTGTATCTGTGACTTGAAAGTTGAAAAAGTTTCACAAAGTTCTATATCTGTACAGACTTAACATATAAGAGATGTCCAGTGAATGTCAGTTGCACGTGTTAATATGTATTTCACACCTACCAAAGGTGATAACACCGCTTGCTCTTGGATGAAGGAGTTGTGGGTGGTTTTTGTTTTCTTCTTTTGCTCATCTCTATTTTCTAAATTCCTTATAATTACTAATGAAGAGAGAAAAAAATAAAGTTATCAAGATCAATAGGTGATTTGATAAGTTTGGGTATTTGGAGAAATTCTTAAACTTAATAGCCAAAAGAATTTTAGGAAAAGGAAGGAGTAATATTCAGAAAGTAAATTTATCAAGAGGCAAGCCATGAAAATCAGACTACCACATCATTTACTAGAGATGCAACAGTTAGACCTACCTTCACTTACTTCCTGCTTTGGTACAATGAAGACAACAGAAATATTTTCCCTATGGAATTTCTATGTGTATTAAATAAGATAATGTTAAGTGAAGTACTTAGACATGACACAAGTGCTCAAGGTACTGGCTATGAACTAGGGGCTTAGAGAGCTATAGAGGAAATAGCAGCATCAATGACGATGACAACAATAACAACAACAAAATAAAGAAGTGGCATAAATATAGAAGAGCAATTATCAAACAGGAGCTGCCTTCCTTCGCTCCATTAAATCTTGGTCCTCAGCATGTCCGTGACTGTTCTGAAAACCCACAGGATATGTTTCAGTTCACAGAGAGGCCTTCCTTCTTAAATGCTTCACCTCCCTCTTCCAGATTGTCCAGGCTACAGAGATCCTGCACTGCCCTGCTCTGCCCCACGGTGCCAGCCAGATGTCGGGCTCCTTGAGATTTATCATTTGCCACATACAAAGAGGCAAAAGTTTGCTGGTTACAGAATTATAACATTTCATTACAACAACACAGAAAGTTTCCCCATGTGGTTGGTATGTGTCATTTTCTTTCTTTTTTAGCAACAAACCAAATGGAAAAATGTATAAGAAAATACGCTAGAAAAGAATTTTAAAAAGGAAAAAGTATCTTGTGTATGTGAATATACAGAGTTTGGGAGCAAGAGGTGTAGTAATAATTGGGAAAATTAGATGAATATTGACAACAATTTTTGTTATTTTTATTTATATTGCTTTTATAAGTATTACGCTGTTAATGCTAGCACTTTAGATGCTACCCCTTAAAGCATGCCTATAAACAGATAACATCTGTTTTCTTTAAATTCCTTAGACTTAACTCCTCAAAGATACAGCCCATACATCTCAATATTCCCTTGCACATAGTAGGTGCTCAATACATGACAGTTAAACAAACATGGGAGAGAATAAACACATACTATAGATCCAGTCTACAAAATATTATATGACCTATAAAGGAATCAAAAGTCTTTAAGATGCTTCAGGGAACTGCAGAGCTGTAATATATCTGGGCCCACAACAAAAGCTGACTGCAGAAGGTAAGTATTTAGTAAACTAAATTTATTGGTGCTGTCAGTGCCTCTAAATTTCTTGCTCTTAAATCTTTTTTTTTTTTTTTTTTTTTTTTTTGAGACGGAGTCTCGCTCTGTCGCCCAGGCTGGAGTGCAGTGTCGCGATCTCGGCTCACTGCAAGCTCCGCCTCCCGGGTTCCCGCCATTCTCCTGCCTCAGCCTCCCGAGTAGCTGGGACTACAGGCGCCCACAACGGCGCCCGGCTAATTTTTTGTATTTTTAGTAGAGACGGGGTTTCACCGTGGTCTCGATCTCCTGACCTTGTGATCCGCCCGCCTCGGCCTCCCAAAGTGCTGGGATTACAGGCGTGAGCCACCGCGTCCGGCCTCTTAAATCTAATATGTCACTCTAAAGCTCCTAACGGGGGCCTTTCATTTTCTTACGTGTTTGATTAGTTCCAAATTCCCAAACCAGAGGCAACACATTAACAACTACAAAACAAAACAAAACCAAAATATTATTATCTCAAATTTTATTTAGGGTATTGCTCTAGGCTCAAATTAATTCTGCTATCTCATAAACCTTACACGTATCAGCTCCCTTTAATAACTGACTAACTTGAGTCAGTATCTATCATTTAACTAAAATTATAAAGAACTTACTTTATGCCAAGAACCATCTTAGACATTTTGGATTAAAAGCTAATTCAGCCAGCTTCTTACATTTCTGGTTTTCTTTTGCATTGTAGGAGCTAAACTGCTTGGTTCAGGATTGCTGCTTCAGATAATCTGGCTCTTGTAGTTTGAGTAATACTAACTCCTATAATCAGTGAACTGCATATCATTGGTGGCTTAATCCAGAAGAAATTTATTTCTTTCTCACATGATGTGTTTGATCAGTAGTTGACTCTCTCCTGTCATGTGACAAGGCTCCCTTCCTCTCAGGCTCTACCATATTCAACTTGGATCTTAAAAAGTCACACTTGAGATCATCTCTATTCTTTTCATGCTGAAGTGGAAAAAACATGGAAGACTGTGCATGGGAGACTTTAGTGCTTGCCTGAATGTGGTGTACATAATTTCTATTTACATTGCTCTAGCTAGAAATCAGTCACATGTCCACACCTACCTTCAAAGAAAGATCTAAGCTGTGTGCCCAGGAATAAGAGAATAAGAGTCAATGAGTTTGCTTAAATAGCTATCCATGCTTTGACATATCTCTCAACTCTGTATACTGCAACTAGACAAGAGACACCACATTGCTACGACCCACCCAGACATCTGGGATACAACCTGTCAGCTGGGCTCATAGAGCCTCCACCTCCCCCTACTTTCATGTATTCCTAGGCCAAGATAACTTTCCTTCAGTGTTTTCCAATATCTCATTATACAAACTACACATGTGTGATAGGCAACCCTTAAGATGACTCACAGTGATTCTCACCTTTTGCTGTGCATGCCCTGTGCAATCCTTTCCCCTTGAATATGTGCTGGACCTAACAATGAACTTCAACCAAAAAAAGAAAAAGAAAAAAAGAGGTAGAGGTGATGTTATGTCACTTCCAGAAATAAGTTATAAAATGACTGATTTTCTTGATCACCTACTTGCTGTCATGTTCTAAAGGAAGTCAGCTCCCACACCATGTGCTGCCCAAGGGTAAACACACTTGTCAAGGAACTAAGGAAGGCCCCTTGCCAACTGTCAATGAGAAACTGAGGATCTCAACAGTCAGGGAGGAACTGAATCTTTCCAACAACCACGTGTGCAAACTTGGAAGCAGATCATTCCCTAACTGTGCCATCAGATCAGACCACAGCCCCAACTCTGACAACTTTACTGAAACCTCACTCATAAGAAACCTTCAACTGGAGCCTGCACCCAGATTCATTATCCACAGAAACTGGGAAATTATTTTTTGTTGCTTTCAGCCACTAAGTTTGGGGGTAATTCATTACACAATAATTAATAAATGTATGACTTATTGCCAATAGGGTTTCCCTCTTCCCTTAGCTGTTCTCGCAAAACACCCATATTCAGATTCCTCCAAGATTCTGTTTCTGCACAGTATACTCATACATGGTCTGAGAATGCCACATATACATATTTTATAAACAAATATATTGATAGTAAATTATATATAAATGCATGCATATAATTTCAAAAGTCCCATTTTTATACAACTTTGTTTTTTTATGTTCTTTTTAACACAGCAAAATTTTTACTGTACAAATTTGATCTGTCTTTTTGAAACTTAAAATCTTCACAGTTACCTTTTGTCTAATATTTGGTTGTTAAAAATGCAATCATGTTATGATACATTAAACTAATCATAGAATATATATGAGAAATATATTGCCTAATTTGGGCTTAGATGAAAAGAAGAACCAAACAATACATAGCCAAATTATTGAGGACAATAATCTTAATGTATTCATTATTGTATCGCCTATAACTTCTAGCATAGAGCATAGCACATATTCTTTTTGGAGCAAATAATAAAACTTGTTCTACTTTAAGGTAGATTTTCTCACAGATTCTAACAAATTCTTGATGTGAAAAGAACAAAAGTTTTAGAGCCATGCTTTTTCATCTGGAAAATATAGAAGTCAGTGTTTATTCTTTTATCGCTGTAAGGGCGCTGTGAAAAATAATGTGATAAAATGTTGAAAACAAAACTTTGGAGCAATATCTTCAGGACTTTTTTTAATTTAAAACTTCTGGAGAGTTGATATTTCCTAAAAGGCAGCCTTACACACTTTAAAGAGCCTGGGCTTTGAAATCAGAATATGTCATCCCCACTCTGGCATTTACCTATGATCTCCAAAAAGCAGCTTAACTTCTTTGAACTGGTTTCTCCATCTGTAAAATGGAGATTGTATTGTACCAAAATAGCTTATAGTGATGTTGTGAAGCTCCATATATATATATATACACACACACACACACATATATATTTTTATAGGCCATTATTTTATAAACTATAAAACACTAAATAAATGTTCATTATAATCATTATGATTCAACACAAGTGTTCCTGTATAGGCAGATATATAAGCTCATATTTTCACATTATTTCATTTTTCCAGTTAATAAGAATAATAATGAACATTTGTGCATGATGGCACATGCCTGTAGTCCCAGCTACTTGGGAGTCTGAGCAGAAGTTCTAGTTCAGCCTGGGCAATATAGCAAGACCCTGTCTCTAAAAAATAAATAAATAATAAAAAGTAGTAATAATGAACAAAGAAATCTTCTAAGGGCTAGATACTATCCTAAAATATTTATATGTATTAACTTTACAATTTAAAAGTTTTAGGAAGAGAGATGTCAAATAACTACCCAAAGCTACACAGCTAAAAATTATTGACAGAGCCCGGAACTGAACCCTGGAAATCAGCCTCTAGAGTCTGCCCTTAATGACGGCACAATATCACATTCCAAATAAATTTTATTACATTTGCAGAGATGTGTTCACACATACATACAAACACACACAATGCTTTTTAAACTACGGTCCGTATGATATGCAGATGATCTTAGGTTTTCTTTGTTCTTTTTTCTCTTCTGGGATACTGTATTACACTGAGTAGTCATGCTTCCTTAGGCCCTTCTGGCTGTGACAGTTTCTCAGACTTTCTGTATTTTTATGACCTTGACAGTTTTGAGGATTACTGGTCAGGTGTCTTGTAGATATACTTTAATTGGGATTTGTCTTATTTTTTTCTCTTTATTGGGCAGGGGTAATGTGTTTTTTGGAGGAAGAGCACAGAAGTAAACGACTCTTCTCATCACATAATATCAAGGGCATATACTATCAATATGACATACCACTGTTGATGTCAACCTTGATTATTTGGCTTCAGATACAATTTTTCAAGTTTCTCCACTGTAAAGTTAATTTTTTATCCAGTTCCCATACTGAATTCTTTGGGAGAAAGTCACTATGCTTAGCCTCCACTTACGAACTGGGAAAATAGCCTCTATCTTCTAAAGCATTGAGTACCTACATTAATTATTTGAAAATCACAGGAGATTTGCCTATTCTTCCAAATGTATTTATTTGTCCAATCTTTTATTTACACAGCATAAGACTTATGGATTTTTATTTTGTACTTTGGATTATAATCCAATACTACATCATTGTTGTTGCCCAGATTGTTTTAGCATTGGCCATAGGGAGCTCTTTTGGTGGAGTCTGTGTACTTTTGACATACAGCCATCATTGGAGAGGTTGTTTGATTTGCTTGGTTTGAATACATTTTTGCTTTCTGGCACAATATGTTTTAGAATTCCATTAAGATAATAATATCTCCTGCAAGCTTTTATTTTGAATCCTGGCTCATACTAGAAAGGAAGTAGGAAAGTATCAGCCTAACCACTTCAACTCCTGTCCCGTCTTGTCTAGAAGGATCTCATAGGCTGTCTAACACTTTCTTTACTTTCCTTTTTAGGGCAAATGTTTGGGGTCACAAGTTCTCTTGAGAATCTGATTTTAAAAAACATAAACAAAAAAACCAAAAACCTGTGATCCCCAGAAAATGCCTATAAGCACTCATCCATTAGATGTGCGTGAGTACTTCCGGTTTCACAAACCAGCTGAGGCTTACTCATGCACACTGCATTAGGGTTGGCGTCTCTGATCTCAGAGGAAACATGCAAGCAAGCATCTATTCTGGAGAAGCCCTTATCAACCTGAGAAGTAGGAGAAATAATCAGTTTCTATTTATAATCTTAGACTTTTAGGGCTAAGAACCATGAAGGATCATGGCAGTACATTTCTATAGATGAAAAAGCGAGGCTTGTAGAAATAAGCTGACCTGCCTAGTACACTCTGTACTAGGAAGCCTTGGCTTCTCTTCTGATCCCAAGATTATGGCTAGTTCCATCCACTGTGTTATTGAAGGAGGGTTTGACATTTCCAAATTTAGGGTAACATAGCATTTAATCTTTACGCTTTTTGACAAACTGCTGAATGAAAGATTCCTTCAAATTCATACTATTATTTACCAACATCTTTCTCCCAAATCACTTCAAATGGGAAACTACAGGACAAAATAAACCACCATCCTTAGAAAGGGAGAAAACCCTATTCTGAGGATCTGCAGTTCTCCCCGACATTTGCATTCCCTTACTTCCCTAGTTTCACTCTCCCCTGTCTTTATATAGTTTTCTTTCTTTCTCCCAAATCACTCCCAAATCACTTCAAATGGAAAACTACAGGACAAAATAAACTACCATCCTTAGGCAGAAAACCCTATTCTGAGGATCTGCTGCTCTCCTGGTATTTGCATTCCCATGCTTCCCTAGTTTCACTCTCCCCCGTCATTATATAGTTTCCTTTCTCTCAGAAGTTCAAAGAGTTGGAACAGCTCAGAAGGAAATAAGGGTCTGAACATAGGTTCTCTGGGGAAGCACTTAAGAAAATAAGCCTCCTATTCCTTTTTAAGTCATATCCCTCTCATTTTCCATGGTGAAGATAAACTCCAGTCTGGGATTTGGAAATGCATATTGTTGTCCCTGGAGCTGGAACTAGAGGAGCCAGGCTGGCTGCCCTAGGACTGGGGGAGAAGGAGTACCTAATGGATTTATCTTCAACTACTTCCTTGAGGTGTCCTGCCATTTCAAATCTAAAACCTCCTTAGAATAACGTAATTAATTAACAAGACTATTTGGAAAGAAAAGTTCTTCGAAGAGCAGTCCCAACACGACCACCGCACCAAATAAAAAAGCATTGCAGAGATGTTCTTATATGTACCCTTCAACTAACAGATAAGAATGGACATGTCCATGTACTTGAATGCATAGAGCTATTTGGGCCTATTCTAATATGCTCTTCAATGAGATTTACCTGCAGATAGCAGTAGGGAAATGGGATGAAAAGCATGAATATGTTGCACACTCAGTGTCAAGAATTGTATCCGAAATAAGAATGTGGACCTCCCCAGCTCCCTCTTATGAAATGCAATTCAGCATGTCTGTGGGCATGAGTCAAGGCCAGCTCTCAACTACCACTCTCATCTCCTCCTTCTAGTTAATTAATTTGGGCATCCAAGGTCCAAAGTTGTCCCCAGTGATTGAAGGAAATAAATGGTACCTTTCCAGCTTACAGTGAAACTAGCAAGTAGGGAACCACAGCACAAATGCAGATTTAATACAACTAATGTGCAACTGTCACTTTACTTCAAGTTAAAACATTGAAGAAAAACAGCCTGCCTTCATGAAGTAGAAACATAAAGCTGTAGTTAACATTAAGGAAGTCGCATGGAAATTATTTGATTTTTTCATGAGAGTAAATAATAGAAAGGACAGGATGTGTACCCAAAAGCATAGCACTTTTTATCCAATAAGGATCACTGCAAGCACCTAAACCCAGACAACAATCACCTAAACCCAGAAAATAAATCACTATCCCTTCAAAAGCAGGTTCATTTGAGTAAAAATTAGAGAAGATGGTCATTTTAAGAAGTTTTTCAAAAAAGAAAACAGGCTGAGGTGTCTTTCTAGGTTATTAACAAATCGAAATTGAGCCGCAAAGAAAAAGAGAGATGCTATTCAATAGTTTTTGGTAATGTAATCCAAAAAAATCAACTAATAAATTAAGATTCCAGCATCTTCCAGTAAGTAGGTGAAGTTCAAGGTCTTCAACCGAAGCTGGAATATTGACATGTTAAAATCATGTTCTTCTCAGTGTACTCCGAGGGTCTTCATAGACAGCTGCATCAGAATGACATGGGGAGTGAGGAAATGATGGGGGACTCATATAATACAGATTTCTGGATCCAACTGCAGATCAATTGAATCTGAATCTCCAAGTGATTCTGCTACACCCTGAAGGGGGAAAGTCTCTGCCGTCGAAACAATGCAATGTAGGGGAAAATGCCTTTTCAACCGATAGTGTACATTCTTAGACAAAATTGGTTTTGAATTTATGATATGATATAGTTCAATTTGATCAGCCACTACACATCATAAATTTTTAAAACAAAATGATTTTCGTTAAGGCAAGCAACCACTGTGATAGTTGAGCAGTTTTATATCTGGAGACTTCAAAATATTCTTATAAAATAGGAAGTTAGACTCTTGGCAAAATGCTCAGTTAACGGTTTTTGTTTTGTTTTTAATTTTATAAGTATACATCTACCTAAAATATAGGAAAGTTTTACAGTAGGCTACACAACTTATTGCTTAATTAGCTTTCTATATCCCTTTCCAGAAAATATCCTTAAATGCACATTGGCTTAGAGTTGAGTTTTATTGTTTCCCCAAACTTGAATGTGATTAAAAATTGTTTCACAAGTTGCTGTTTTTAGTTTTCCAATTTCCAAGAAGGTGTGATGACTAACAACACATATTCCATGCATTCTAGACATACTGATCTTTTAAAATTGCTCTTTGGCATTTTTGATCCAGGCAATAAGTAAAATCTTTATCAGGCAGTGAGTGAAAACTAAAGAACCTGTGAAAGTATAAACAAATCTTGTTATAATTATCACTAGGTTCTGAATCATTAAGACATATTTGTAGAAGCAAAATATTTTGTGTTCCAAAACTCACCGCTCACAGATCAACAGCACGTCTTAGAAAGAGTGCCAAGAGCCATGGGCCCAATCTGAACTGAGCATGAGCTCAGTTCAAGATGCAGAAACCAAGATGCAGAAACCAAGGTAAGAAACTGTGTCTGTTCTTTGCATCTTAAGCAGGCAAAAGAAATGTATTTTATGGGCTTTCACACTTTATTTGAAGATTATCATAAACTGAGAATTTCATATTGTAAAACCTCGAAACAGTAAACCTCTAATACAGCCTGTCATGCATTTCACAGCCTTCCATGAAATGGTGGTGTCTGAATTTCTCCCACAGGGTTGAAAGTATTAGACTAAAAGTTAAAATTCCACATGTTGGAATTAAGAATTATTTTGCAATGAGCAAAGCCCTCCTAGACAAAACTTATTTACATTGATCCTGTCAACACATTTTCCTTGTGTTTTTTTTTAAAGTATTGATTTTAATAACTATTATATTTAAATACACTATTAGTAAATTTCAGGGTAGATTAGATTTACTGCAGCTTTGGGGCAAACGTTGCTTATCAAGTGTAAAGGTGAGTAATCAGTATAACCAGACACATGTGCTGTTACATATATTTGTGTTAGCATTTAACTGATCTATGGAAACAATGAAATGGGTTTGGTAATCAAGCAGCGTGAGAGCTCATTAGAAAGACCTCACAGAGAAGCACCCTACCTAAAAGGGGGTGTCACATGCCTTCCATTTATTAACTAGAGTCATTTTTTAGCTTCTGCTTAGGAGACTATGCTTCTAATTTGCTTAATTGCCACTGAACAAGACAGCTGAAAAGTGCACAAGGAGAATTAAAAAAAAAAAGTCCCTGATAACACATGAAGTAGATTAATCCCCTCCTGAACAAATAAATCAAAAATTTAAAGATACTGAATGTAGACAAAGCCAATCCAAGGAGAAATTTCGCTGTGAGAAATGTGAGGAAGTAAAAAGAACTGTACGTTCTCCACACAAAGCAACTCCACATTGGATAGATAAAATGATGGGATAAGAGGGTTTTGTGAGAGCTCTGCCCCCGTGAAGTTATCTAATGGGATAAAAACCTTAACAAAGAATTAAAACAAAGATGGCAGGCTTTAATTGAAAACTTGATCAATTAGCATAGAGGCCATAAGATAGAGGCAGCAGAGCATAAAATTTGATTAAATAGAACCATACATCCTGCTTTATTTCCAGCGATGTGGTGAAACAGATGACCTTGGAGGGGGTGAAAAAAAGATGTTTGTTGAGGATGAAATAAAGTTCTTATGAGAAGTTTTGTGTATAAGAAGACTTTAAATTAAAATTCACATTTATATTCAAAGGAGAAATCACAGAGAAGTAAGTTTAGGTAATTGACATATAATCCAAATTTATGACACTGTATCAGGACAGATGGGATGCAGAAAATCATTTTATTTCATAAATGTGAAGAACTGAGCATATAATGGTTTGCTGACTACTCAAATTTTCTCGCTCATTTTGGCCCTATTTTCACTCATTCTGTAATGACAGAATGAAACAGATCCAAATGACAGACTTGAGCCCAGTTAGAACAAAAGTATGTGATAAATCTCTCCGGAGAAGCCACTCTGTTGTGGTGCTCGGTTTAGTCTTTCAGAAGAAGGTGATGAGGAAGAAGAACTAGAAGAAAGCTGGAATATTCTTCCACACTTGCTACAATTTAGAATAAATTGTGTTCTGTGTTCTGTTCATTGACTGGCAAGAATCATAGCAAAAGTAGGCATGAAAACTTTTACATTCAAATATGAAATAGTTAATACTGAGACCATGTAACAATTTTTCCATCATTTTTTCCTCAGCTAGTTATGGCTGAGTGTTCCTTCCCCTTTTCATGACTTATTTATTCACCTTATTTCATTTCTAATTTCATCTTGCTTTTTTTACTTTCGTGTAGTGTCCTCCCACCACCTCCCCCCAGTGCTTGTACACTTGAAGACCAGAGTTAGCTTTTGCTGCTGCCTCCAGGTGAAATGCACATTTATTACTAGGAAATAAGTGACACGAGAAGGGACTCCAGGAAAAATAAGAAAACCATTAAGTCGATAGAAACAGAATATATTTGAGGAGGAAGCAGCAACTTTTTACTTCAAAAACTACCAATAAAAGCACTGCTGCAAAAAAAAATCTGTTTATTACAAAGCTAAAGATGATCAATGTAAATGGAGAGTAAGAAGCCTTGCCCTTCTGGTCTGCAGAAAAGACAGAGACTAAATGAAAAATCAGTGGCGTTCTTTTCTCCGTAAAAGCACCCCTCTTCACCCATGCACTCACGCTCACAAGAGGCTATGGAAGTGGCAGAGACTCATGGAAGCTGTTGTTAAGGGAGACAATGATTCTGCCAGTCAATATTAAAATGTATCTGCAGGCTCCGATGAGCACACTCTGCTCTTAAGCCCATTACTGTTTCCAAAACAAAAAAAATGTATCTTCTTTCTCCTCTCATTTCAACTGCCTTCAATCTTTACTTCTGTGATTCCATCCACAGCCCATTCTTTCCTCATGACTTTTCCTGTACACAAATGTTAAAGCAAGAGGACAGAGCAGCCTACACCACCCAGACTATACCCCATCTCTAAATATTACATTAAGTACTAGATTAGAATATTGAGTGAGGAACCTCACATTTTAGCAGCTCATGCTCCTATGTAATGAGGATACACACCAAAATCTACAAGTCTCACAAGTGAATTTATTTATACATTGGGATCTCCAAGAAACGCCTGCTTAGTCTTTATACTAGAGATAAATGTGTCCTCTTAAATTAAATAATAAATCTTGAGGTGAATTTTGTAAAGTTTCTTCCGAAGTGATTCTCAAATTTTAATGTGCAGGTGCATCCCCTGAGGATCTTGTTAAAAGGCTGAATTTGAAGCAGCAAGTCAGGAGTGGGGCCTGAGAGTCTGCATTTCTATCAAGCTGCCTGCTGTGGACTGAATATGCTCTCCTCACATTTATACGTTGAAATTCTAACACCTAATATGATGGTTTTAGAAGGTAGAACTTTTAGGAGGGGATAAACACATGAATGTAGAGCTCTTATAAATGGAACTAGTGCCCTTATAAAAAAGACCCTAGAGAATTCTTCATCCCTCTTTCTGCCATGTAAGGACACAATGAGAAGTTGACAATCTGTAGCCCAGAAGAGGGTCTTCACCAGAACCCCATCATGATGGCACCTGATCTGGAACTGCCAGCCTCCAGAACTGTGAGAATGTGGTTTATAAGCCACCTAGTCTATGGTACTTTGTCATAGTAGCCTGAACTGACTAAGCACTTCTAGATGAGGCTAGACTGATAGTGCTGGTCACGGCACCAAGGAGCTAATATACCTATGTTCTGATACATAGTAGGCATTGGATAAAAGCTGGTTACTGATAATGTTTCTATTGTCAACCTAAACAATAAACAGAGAGTGGCTATCTAAAATAAAACGCTATTTATTTGGGAATAGAGTATTGCAATGGGACTACACATACCATAGTAAACTATGTACATATTCAGGATATAAAGGAAGACTCAGGTTTTTAAAGGAAACATGAGAAGAATTGCATAATTGCTTTGAGATCATTAACCTTGGCTACAAATCAATAACAAGGATGACACCAGTATGAGGTTGAACAGGCAATTGCGGGGCAGATGTCTTTGCAGCAGTATGTTTTGTGTAATATTACAATGGTGTTTGTGCAAGGTTGCAGGTTTTGTGGTCTTTTGTGATGGTTTTCTTATCAGAAATATAAACACGAGAACCTTCTCTTCACAGACTTCCCTGGCTGTATTTATCAGGAGTTTTGTTTGTTTGTTTTGTTTTTGAACACAAATGACTCCATTTGCATTCTGATTCTCTTTCATACTATTGATATTTTTAGAGCTTCTACTCTAAAGTTTTCTCTGAAATGCTCATGTGAGCTCCTAGGATGAATTTCTACTACCTATAACTTGATTCCTAGCATTCATCACATCACTTCTCACTAGAGATTGGCCCAAAGAATGTTAAAGATTGCCAACCCAATGAACAGGGTTAATTAGAATAAAAGCTGCAAGCTTCACTGGGTACATGCAGCTCTTTCTTGCATAATAAAAGCTGCCTTCCTTCTGATGCTGCAAACAGATAGCACACACTTTCATTCCCAAGTGGTGTCACTGACAATTTCCTTTAAACAACATCCAGCTGGAAAATCTTTTTCACTTCCTGGAAGTCCTGTACTATTCTGTATCTTCTTGCATTTAAAGAGAAAAATTAAAGTAAGGTACAGCCACACAATTTCTTTAAAAAAAAACTATTATACTTTAAGTTCTAGGATATATGTGCAGAACGTTCAGGTTTGTTACCTAGGTATACACAGGCCATGGTGGTTTGCTGCACCCATCAACCCGTCATCTACATTAGGTATTTCACCTAATGTTATCCCTCCTCTAGCCCTCCACCCTCCGACAGGCCCCGGTGTGTGATGTTCCCTGCCCCGTGTCCATGTGTTCTCATTGTTCAACTCCCACCTGTGAGTGAGAACACGAAGTGTTTGGTTTTCTGTTCTTGTGTTAGTTTGCTGAGAATGATGTTTTTTCCTTCGAAATGTTGCTCACCCTTTGATTCTGTATGGTAAACATCCAGCCTACCTGAGAACGTATTTGTTTTCTCTCAGGCATCTGTTGTTGCCGACACCTCACTTTGTGTATTAAAAAGTGGTCTATCTGCTATGCGCTAACATTGCTTGAAATATGTCACACCAAATGAAGCATGCACGTGAGCAGTACCTTCCAGGATGAAACAGAGGCCCATTGTTGCAGAAACCCAACAATAAAAGTAATCCACGTGGTGGGATCGGTTGTACAGTATTTTGTGAGCACTATTAGTTTAAATGATCAGTTTAAAATCAGTGTCTTGGAAAAAAAATAAAATAAGCAAAAGATGGTGATAATTTTTATGCATATTAAATTGCAGGGCTCATGAGATGGGAAACTTTTTAATGTGTGTGGGGTTTTTTTAGAACCACTTATAAGCTAACCAAATTAAAAGATTCAGCGTGCGAGCAAGCGAGAAAGCGACTTTGTGAAGGGTGCCAATCTAATTACAGTACAGCATGTCCCCAGAGGCTCATTGGGAGCTGCATCATCACTTATGTATGTCACCTTAAACCAGTTAACTGACTCTCCACCATTTTTAAGGGAAAATAACATTGCTTTAAAGTTATTCCTCATTTGACGATACTTAAATTTTATCGTTTATAAGATAATTTTTATTTTGTGTTCAGATAAATCGTAACAAAATAAAATGGAAAGACCTTAAGTTTCTGTAATGTGGAATGTAATTTTTCTTTTTCTCATGGTCCTTACTTCTCCAGTATTCATTTTTATCTTTAACTGAGATAGTTTAAAGGTCATTTCCCTCATCACAATTTTGTTTACTCCTCACAATTTCTCCCACAATCACTTTCACTTCAGTGTACCTATCTCTCACTTGAAAATTCAAAAAATTCCCAGTAAAAATTGTCTTTTGTCTTCAGGCTGATCACATGCAATGCCTTTTGTATCTGTTTACTGATATGCTGGGTTTCCTGCCTTCAATTTACCACCAGAATCTGAATTTCATGCCTGTTGCTTTGGCTTTAAGACTCTATCTTGGTACTGTGACATTTTGATTAATTCTCAGAGCAAACTATAAAACAAACATATGCTAGCCCAACAAGAAATCTATGTAATCACAGGCATTAATATTTTCCAGGGTATAGAGTACAATGGAAATCCCCAATTAAAAATTCCATTTGTTCTAAAAGTTGGTTTTTAAATCTGTTTTTTCAAAAACCTTTTATTTTATGGGAAATTGGATTTTCAACTAGTAACTGTAAGAACAAATATACTCTTTTAAGCCATGGTTCTAAAGGGAGTTGTGTTGATATAGATTTGAAAGACAATTTTCCTCAATGTATTACAACACTACAATAACGAAAACAAAAATTTCATGCTAAACAGCTCTTCACAAAACCATTACAAAAGTTCCCAAGCTGGTTCAATACCCTTCAAAATATTTCTTTTTTTTTTTTTGAGTGTATCGATGTGGCAAGAAATAATCAGATAAAATATAATAATAAGAGGCAGAAAGGAAAGAAAATCTGGAAAATGAAAAACAGTATGTGACCACAGGATGGAAAGTTGGAGCAAAATGAGAGACAAATAGGAGAAAGAAAGGGGAAAAATGAAGCAGAACTAAACACTATGTAATATCCTGGGTTGGGTTTGGAAGAGAAAAAGGATATTAGTGGAGAAAACTGGCAGAATCCAAATAAAGTCTCCAGTTTAGTTACAATAATGTAGCAATGCTAATTTCTCATTAGCATTGATTTGACAAAAAGAATAGGATTTGACAAGAGTAGCATGCTTTTGTAAGATATTAGCTAAGAGGAAAGTGGGTGAAAAGTATAAGAACTCACTATCTTTGCAACTTTTCTGTATATCTAAAAGTATCACAAAATTAAAGCTTATGTTTAAAAATAAAAAGAATTAGACAAAGAAAGAAAATAAAATATAGTCAACTCACTTTTTTGTTTGATTTTTAGGGAAGGCAGAAGAATAGAGTAATAAGAAGACAGATTTGGTTTGGTTCTCGTACCAACAGATCATAGTGACTTGACATAAGAGATCTGCAGACCTCAGTCCTTCCACCTGTAAATTACGAATAATACATTGTCCCTTGAATAACATGGATTTGAACTATGTGGTTCCACTTATATGTGGATTATTTTCAATAAATATTTTAGAAAATGTTTTGGAGATCTGCCACAATTTGAAAAAGCTTGCAGACTAATCACATAGTCTAGAAATATCCTAATAATTAAGAAAAAGTTATGTCTTGAATGTATAAAATGTATGTAGATACTAGTCTATTGATGTATTAATTGACTTTATGTTACATGTTATCAGTAAGGCTTCTAGTCAGCAGTAGGCTATTAGTAGTCAAATTTGAGGGGAGTTAAAAGTTATACAAAGATTTTCAACTGTGCAGGGGTTGACAGCCCTAACTCTCATATTGTTAGAGATCAACAATACCTATCTCAGAGATTATTGTGAGTTTTACATGAAATAAAGTATAAAAGGGCTTAAAGCAATCACTGCCAACTCTGTCTTGTATTCACGTATAGTGTTGTAATTTGTCTTTGAAATAAAATTGACCTGCTAGTACATTTTCTCTTCAAGTTCAATCTAGTAAGGTTTCTTGTTTTTATTTTCAACTTTAAAGCCCTATCTTCATAACAATTCTTTTTTTTTCTTTCTTATCTTAAGATATAAATGGCATGACTTATTTCTGTGACTGGTCTCTTATAAACAGAAATGATATTTGAAATATTCGAAAAACGGTTTTACCAACTGCAACAGATTCCACAACCAATCAGAATAGACACTAGCCACAACCAATCAAGCCAATAAGGAATATACTCATGACAATCGGCTTTAATTATAAGAGTCGCAGATCACAGTGGCTGCCAGTTCATAACCACTACCTCAAGGGAGAAATCTGTATCATCCACCACCTCTCCATTTTCTTTGTTCTAAGAAGGGTTTTGAATTGGAACCCTGCCATTATTTCAGACACAGTGCTAGATCTAAAGGACAGCATCTGGTCTGAGTGGAGCCAATAGTTATACCTCAATGCCCGAGCAACAGTGATTACTCTGAGGGGTAGACAAATGACTTAAGATGGCACTGAGAAGATTCCACATCCTCACTCATCGTGGGATAAGGCCTAGGTTGTTTGCTCCAGGGAACAGCATGTGAATCAAATTGAGCCAAACAGAGAGGTTTTTAAAATAATTTTCCCAAACATAGCTTTTCTTCTCAGGATAAGACTTTGCAAGGATATGAGTGTAAGAGTAGCTGAAAAATCATGGTTTGTTATTTTTTTTTACAGAGTTAGTTTCAAAAACTAAAATTGACACATAGAAGCAAAGACATGGAGAGAGAGAAAGAGAAAGCAGGGGAAGAGCAGTTTGGATCAATAAAGTTTTCCTCTCTTTGGTCATGACTAGTTTAAACTAGGTTTCAGTCACTTGTAACCAGAGTTCTGTCTGATACACCCCTCCATATGTGTTCCTAAATCCTATCCACTGCCAATTCCTTTGGGATCTTCCATATACACTCAATTATCCTTTCCTCTTCCCAAAATATTTCATCATTCTTACTTCAGTGAATTCTCCTGTCTGCCTTGAAATATTCACTTGCCCGGATCCCTCATCTTGAAATAAATCTTCATATGACTCGTAAGCTCCTCAAGTTACACTCATATTTCTTTCTAGCTGTTTACAACCAAACTTCCTGAATATGGTTTTATATCCTCAACTCTCATTCCTTGACTTCCTATAATGTGAGCTATTTTCAGTACTCAGAAGTACACTTCCAAGATTTCAAAAGGCTTCAGATCACACTTCGACTTTTCTGTTTGTTCTTATTCATCATTACAAATCTCTATCAGAGTATATATTCCCTGTTACAATACATTAACTATCACACTTCTACTGGATGGTGATTAAAACAATAGGCTTAGCCTTGAACATATTTGTAAGTTCTAGAGTCTCATCAACTACCTACCATATGTTTACATTTAGATATCCTACAATTACTTTAAAGTCATGACATCTATAAATGAATCTATCTTTATAACCAAGCTTACTTCCCCTGCCTTTTTTATGTTAACCCATTAGGAAAAGGTCCAACAACTTTTTCTGAACAAAGCCTGATAGTAAATACTATAGGATTTGCAGACTATACAAACATGGTCTGTGATCCAACTATTCAACTCTTCTTTTGTAATATGAAAGCAGTCATAGATAATGGTCACTGAATTCTGAGTTGATGCATATATAGTGTTATCCATATGAAAGCTGTTCATATAAGAAGGCCTCGTGTGCAAAATTACAGGCTATGATCTCCTCAAAAGAAAGAATTGCCATTTATTCCCTTTGTATGTCACAGTTCATTATACCATGACTTGCACAGAATGGAAGGATAATTAGCAAGGATTTCCTAGAGTAATCTGTCCATGCTTTTTTTGTTGTTGTTGATTCCAGGGGTTACACAGAGTGAACATCATGCAACAACAAAAAATCAGCATACTATCTAGAAGTTATATGAAAATAGTAACTTCCTGACTGCTACATTTTGCTTGAAGAGTGGAGAAAACAATCTCTTAACTGCTAATGTTGGCTTGGAGGGAGGAGTGATGTGGAAAGTTCTTGGTAAATAAAAATTTAGTTTGTAAAGAAGATATGGGAAACATCATGAATATGAAATCTTTTCTACAGGTTCCAGAATCATCCACAATCCTAATTGCACTGATTTTTCCTGATAATGTCATCTAATTTTTCATATCTAGTAGGTACACCCATTAGAAATATAACCAATAACCATATGGTGAAGAGTTTAAATGCTATTTGTCCTTTAATGGGGGGTCATCATGACTTTTTATATCTATCAAAGACTAAAATAATCCCTCTAATCCTCAAAGCCTTGACTTCTATAATTGCTTACAAATTCATTTTCACTCTGGGAAAGCCTTAGCTACATAAAACCACAAGAAAGATAAATTGTAGTCAATCTAAACAAGAATTTAATGTAGTAGAAATGAAAATAAAGCATCATACTTTAATGACTTCCTAGATCAAACAATCTGAATGAACATACTACAAAATAGACAGTTTTGTTTCCTAACAGGTATTAGTTTTAGACTTCTTGTAGTTTCTGGCAGATATATGTAAAGCCCAGCCATTATTTTTAAGTATGTTACCTATAGCATTTTCCAAATATAGTAGCATAATAAGACATGCAAATAATGATCTAAGAGCAGGAAAGAAAGAGGTTAAACCTCTATATTAGTGGGAATTTTCTGCTTTTAGACTAATCAGTTATCATTGAATAAGTTTTAAAAAGTAATTTACTGTTACTAAATGGTCTACAATTTAATATTTCTCTGAAAATTGGTCAGAGGTTACAACTCTTTAAAATATTAAATCAGTTACAGGGCATCTCCTGACCTTGTCACACTGACAATAAGATTCTTTAGATCTCTAAGTTGTTCAAAAGCATTTGTTTTGATAGATGAGTAATGGAATATCTGGTATTTTCCAGTCATTTAATTAACCTCTTACTCAAAACATGTACTCAAATTTTTCACTCAGTATAATGTACATGCCAATCTTTCACATATATATGCTAATATTATAATTCCAAATTTTCAAACATTATAAAATATTAGTTGATTCAAATGAGATTATATGTGCAAACGAGAAGAACCCCATAAAGTAGCTTTGTGCCAAATATCCTATCTTTTTCTAAAACACTCAGGAATGAAGTCAGATTCTATAAAGCCTAAGCTTAACTGAATGAGTGGAAACTGATCAGGACAAGACATCACCTTGTATTACGTTTAGATATGAACATTAGGAAAGATGAGTACAGTCACAACACTGGTAGAGCAATCCAGACTAAGGTTATGACATATGTAACTGGCTCATGACAAGACATTTATAACACAGTGACAAATCAGGAAGCAACATTTCTGTAATTCATCTATGGCCAAGAAGTTTCAAAATGGAGTCACATTATTAAAGGAAGTAAAAAATTTTGATTGTAGATTTAATGACGAAGATCTGTGTAAAGCCATTGCTAAATACAAGGAAGAGAATAGGGAAACTATTATTTTTGTTAAAAAGGGAAAAATCAAGGTAAAAACATAGTTCCTCCAAAATTTGAGAAAAGTAAGAGTGAGATATTGAAAACCTCAAGAGACTTAAAAATATATTTCCTGACCTGGAAAGGGAACTCAGGAATGGTCATTAAAGAAGATTATTTCAGAGAACTAATAGATCTCCCATAAGTTTAAAAAAAAAAAAAATGACCACTGTTCTAACTGATCAGGACCTCTGTGAGGATGAAACCAGGTTAATGGCTTAATATGTTGGAATTCACTACTGGAAAAAAAGTGAACAAAAGGTTACCCTCTGTGTGGAAAACAACTTGGTCACTACTCACATTGAGTTAAAATATGATTTAAAGAGTATTTCTCTAATGCATGCTGCTTCCCAAGTAAGGAAGCAACTGATACACAGACAACAAATGAGATTCCTAACCTCAGATCCTGCCTTATTCCAAGTTGATTAAATTATGTGAGAGATATTTCAAGTGAAGACAGTCAGACAGAAAAAAATATTTACTTTCTATGTTGTACTGGAAACCATAAGGAGTTTTCTTCAAATCATATGGATGAAAAAGAAGCTGTAATTTAGCAATTTCTAATGAGCTCTGGTTCTGTCTGAGCCTGAGTTCATGCTTTGATAAGGTTCTTTAAAAATGCATTTCCAGAGATACACTTTCATAGTGAATAATTTATTTTTATATATGTAATTTATGTGAAAGATCAGCAGGGAAAAAAAAAAAAAACTAGCATCATTCTAATCTCAGAAGGTATTTTTCCTTTTACCGATAGATTTGTGTGGTCCTCTAAAAATCACTGCAAGTACCACAGCTGTAGACTCATGTCCTTAGGAGTACACGTAATATGCACACTTTGATGCTCTTATTGCTTAAGAAGAATATTTTCCAGCTGTGCTTTTGCATTAAAGAAAATGACTCTGTAAACATAAAGCTCTCTGCCATCAAACCCCTTGAGAATCCTGTGGCATATGGTGTATCTCGGTGGAGTGTAGATTGGAGGGTGTGGCCCGGTGGTTACTTCTCTGGGGAGGTGCAGCTTCACTTTCACTCCAGGAGTCACAGTAAAAAGTATAAATTTGCATCATACACTAAGAGCATAAATGCCTTTGCCAGCCTTTTGGCAATATCTTTTCCTCAAGCTGGCAAACAAAATTCAGCAGATGCTTCCCCAGATGATTCCACACTGATGAGCATTATATATGCAATCTATCTCATATGATTGTACAACACAGATCGCCATAAACATTCCATGTTTCACAGTCTGTCTGCCAACTGATCTATGATTCTTTAGGTTTCCTGGGCATAAAATCACTGTGTATTTGGTGATCTGCCCACTAATCCGGGTGGGAAAAATAAAATTTGTGAGGACAAGCCTTGGCTTCCCTGATTTATTAGTATAGATATATGTGAAAAGGATGAGTTCTGAGCAAGCTTTCTTATTGTGGATAGCACAGATGCAAGAAAAGTCAAGACAAACTCAGATATCTTAGCCAGAAAATATTTAAAATTTCAGGTAATACTATCTTCTTTTGCTTTGTGGTAATTAAAAATCCCCATGCATCCAATTCAGAAATACACTGATTCATTGCTGGATCGGCATTCATCTGTCCTCCAGTCTGCTGTTCCTTTCAATCTAAACAATGCTGCATGATAAGAAAAAAAAACAGTTTGTTGGAACCCAAGTGGCCTGGCTTCCAGTCTCTTATCTGTTATTTATTAGTTATATGACTTTTGATGTATTAATTAACTTGCAATATGTAATAATGATCATTATTTTTTGTGAGGCATATTATAGTCTCTATGAAAAAGGCACTATGAAGACCCTGAGTAATCACTTAAACTTCACCATAATATGAGATATAGTCTAATATTATCCCCATTTAAAAATAAAACAATAAAGCTTACAGAGCTTAAATTACCTAAGTCATACAGCAAGTAAGTCACAAATCTTTCCCACACTTATGTTTTCTTACACATCAAGGCTACCAGTGCCTAAAATCAGGCTTTATATATCCTGCCTAAATAATAGCAAGAGCCTCTTGGGGATGAAGAAAATGGAAGATTCAATAATTACTTGTAGGTTTCTAAGAAAGTAGATCATTGATAGTGTTTTTAAACAAAATTCACTAAATAGAAAGAATACACACACACACACACACACACACACACACACACACATATATATAGCAGTGAGATAGAAGGAGATAATAAGTTCAGGTTGGGAAAATTGTAATGTACTGTGTAATGTACAAGTGGGTAATGCTCATCAGGCAAGCAGGTTTAGGTGGTATCTGGATTCTGGCCAGAGCATGGAAATATCCCATGAAACTACATTACATGAAAAAGAAGAGGAAAACTGTACCAAACAAGACAAAGAACATAAACTAGAAAAAAGTCAATCTTACAGAAAAGAAGAAATTTCCTCATAATTGCTCCATGTTATACAAAAACAATAAATCCATTGATTCAGTGAAACAAACACTCAAAGATTGGATAATGAAATAAAAGAATAAGATAAAAAGGAGTTCCTTAAGACACAACAAAGTTGAAGATTAAAATAATCTTCTGTGACTGAATATCTGTGGCCCCCTCCAAAATTTATATGTTGAAACCTAATCACCAAAGTGATAGTATCAGTAGGAAGGGCCTTTGGGAAGTGACTAGGTCATAACATTGGAGCCCTCAAGAAAGGAATTAGTACCTTTATAACAGAGGCCACAAAGAGCTGCCTTGCTCCCTCTACCATGTGAGGACATGGGAAAAAGATGGATGTCCATGAACTAGTAAGCAGGCTCTCATCAGACACTGCATCTATTGACAACTTGATCTTAGACTTCCGAGCCTCCAGAACTGTAAATTTCTGTTGTTTATAAGCTATCCTGTTTATGATGTTTTGTTAAAGTGGCTTGAAAGGGTTGATCTGTGCAGCAAACCACAATGGAATATACGTTTACCTGTGTAACAAACCTGCACATCCTACACATGTTCCCCAGAAGTTACAATAAAAATTTCAGGAAAATAAAATAAAACAAAATAAAAATTTTAAGTGACTTGAAAAGATTGACACCATCTCTACGTTACTGACAAATAAGTTAGATTAGCACAAAGAAAGCAATAGAATAAAGGCATTTGGAATTTGAAAAATTAAGAAAGAAAATATTATCATCAAGCTAAATGTAGATTAAAAAAATAGTTTCAAGAAACTAGACAGAAGCAAATTATATTTAAAAATCAGGCAACATTTCCATAATAATAATTACTGTCCCTTTTAGTCTGTTTTCTGTTGCTAATAACAGACTCTGATACAGTTTGAATATCTGTCTGCCAAATCTCATGTTGAATTGTAATCCCCCATATTGAAGGTAGGGCCCAGTAGGAAATGCTTGGTTCACAGAGGCAGATTCCCCATAGTTTGGTGCTGTCCTTGGAATAGTGAGTGAGTTCTCATGAGATCTGGCCATTTAAAAGTGTGTGGCACCGCCGCCCCCACCCCCCATCCCCACAGCCTTTTGCTCTTGCTTTTTCCATGTGATGTGTCTGCTCCTACTTCACCTTCTGCTACTGTGAGTAAAAGTTCTCTGAGGCCTCTTCAGAAAACGAGCAGATGCCGGGTGCACCATGCTTCCTGTGCAGCCTGCAGAACTGCGAGCCAATTAAATCTCTTTTCTTTATAAATTACCCAGTCTTACAGCAATGCAAGAACGGCCTAATCCAGATTACTTGACACTGAATAAAACTTATAAAGAAAAGATATTTATTTAGCTCATGGTTGGCCAGGCTGTAAAGTTCAAGGGCATGGCCCTGGCTTCCAGAGAAGGCTTTCATGCTATATTACAACATAGTAGAGAAGTTCAAAGAGGAAACGCTCATGTGCAAAGAGGGGAAAACCTGAGGAGCTCCTGGCTTTATAATAGTCCACTCTCACAGAAAGCAATCTATTCCCTGAGAATTAATTCAACATCCAGAGAACAAGGACTCACTCACTGCAATGAACACAGCACCAATCCATTCATGAGAGATCTATAATAACACCACAACCCAAACACCTCCCACTAGTCCCCTCTCCCAAAACTGCCACACTGGGGATACAATTTTGGTAAAGATAATAAACTATTAATGTATCCAAACCATAGCATTGTTCCTGTGGAAATCTAGCCATAAAATGAATAAATAGCAAACTTCATTCAATGATGTAGTTCAAGAAAATTTCCTTTGAAAAAAGAGAAAACTGCAGATTAAAAGAGCATACAGGAAAATTTAATGGAGACTCTTTAAACCAAGACATATTGTACTGAACAACTTAACTTCAGTGACACAATAATTATTTAGATATAAAGATGGGCTTCTGTTTCCTGCTGGGAAGGATAAGGGGAGTTAGGGAAAGATGATCCAGAATTGCAAAGAGAGAGGAGCTTGTAGAAATAGACAGTATGAGAACACATGTTTATCTGAGGCAGACACAACTCAATCCAGTAAGAACAATTCAGCTAGAGTAGTTAACAAGTTGATGGAGGTAAATGTGGGTTGCTAAGAGAGTGTGGGAATCCATGGAGCTGAAAATACAAGGGGAATTTGGACCCTCTTGCCAACTTTTGTTACTCGGGCCCAACTTGTTGAGAGTACCGAAGAGTTGCTCTTCATGGTGTAGTTTAAGGGAGAACAGCATCCATTCTAGGGATGATAAAGTCTTCACTGGGACCCTTCTAAACATCACTATATGGAATAAGAGATTTAACTTGTAGGGGAAGGGCAGTATAATTGGCCACTCTTAGTGCACTGGTAAAACCCATTGCCGCTGTGGAAGGGGAGAGAAAAAAAAATCTTTAGTTCTGAGGAAGGAGCAGAAATGACTGCTGGCCCCAGAGCTACAGCTGAAGGAGGATATGAGCACAAAGAAGGTCACGGCATTGACACTTAGGAATATAGTGCCTGCCTGAGACTGAAGCTTAATCAGAATAATAAAAAATGCAATTTTCCTCTACCTCCATTATCAGACTAATATCAATGGACTACTGTGCCAAGATCATGGAGATAATTTCTCCCAGAGATGCAGCACAAAGGAGCGGCCAAAAGTTAAGAGTGGAGCAACCCTGAGAGAAAACCACTGGAATAGCAGTCCCCATGCTAAATACAAGGTAATACAAGGTATCACTGCAGGTATTCGATGCCTATGGTACCACAGGGATAATTAAGGCAACCACAAACCCCCAGTCCAGGCCAACTCCAGATTAGATTAAGTTAAACATTTGCTCTAAAGGCCTCATAGAATAAAAGGTATATTGGCCGGGCGTGGTGGCTCACGCCTGTAATACCACCTTTGGAAGGCCGAGATGGGTGGATCATGAGGTCAGGAGATCGAGACCATCCTGGCCAACACGATGAAACCCCGTCTCTACTGAAAATACAAAAAATTAGCCGGGCATGGTGATATGCGCCTGTAGTCCCAACTACTCAGGAGGCTGAGGCTGGAGAATCACGTGAAACCAGAAGGCGGAGGTTGCAGTGAGCCAAGATCATGCCACTCCACTCCAGCCTGGGTGACAGAGTGAGACTCTGCCTCAAAAAAAAAAAAAAAAAAAAAACCAGAAAAGAAAAGAAAAAAGGTATATCCACTTCCGGGGATAAAATCCAGTTATCGCCATCGCTATTCTTCTACACAAGATGGTTACCATCAACAAATAATTTTAAGCATATGAAAAGACAAGACAAAATAACACATCCAAAGAGCCAAAGGAACCAACACAACTAGACCCAGATATGACACCAATGCAGAAAATATGAGACAGATAACTTAAAATAACTAGGATTAAAATGTTAAAGGCTCTAATGAAGAAAGTAAATGACAAGCAAAATGAAGATTGCTTTGAAATGCATATCAAGGCAGAAAAAAACTAACCTACAAAAGATTAAAAAAAAAAAAATCAGGCTGGCCTCTAACTTCACATCAACATTCAAATATAGGAAAACTAACTGAGGTCTACAAAGTGACCCAACATACCCACAATATACCCACACCAGATACCATTCAGTTACCAACGCCAAGAAGTCTCTATTTATTTACTTAGACAGGCTCTTACTCCGTTGCTCAAGCTGGAGTTCAGTGGCACAATCACGGCTCACTGCAGCCTGGACTTCCTGGGTTCAGGTGATTCTCTTACTTCAGCCTCCTGAGTAACTGGGACTCTCAGTGTGTGCTACCACGCCCTGCTAATTTTCTGTATTTTTTGGAGAGATGGGGTTTTGTCAAGCTGCTCAGGCTGGTATTGAACTCCTGGGCTCAAGCACTCTGTCAAGAAGTCATTATTAAACACACACAAAAAAACAATTCAGAAATTTGCTACCTATACTCATCAAGAAAAAATAATAAAAACAGCCAATTTTAGATTGAAATTAATATTCGTACCTGAAAAACAGAAATATTATATTAAGATACATAGAAGTGAACACTAAATTTATTCTATAAAAATATGGACACTTAATTCAAAGAAATGCTCTTCAAATAAATAAAATCCCGCTGAATATATATTGAGTGCCTACTATGTTCCAGGCATTACTCTAAATAATGGGAATTGAGCAGAGAAAAGGAACAAACAAAAATATTTGTATGCATGAAGTTGACCCATTTAGACATGACATTACCAAATAACAAGAGAATTGTGACTGCAAAACTAGATGTGAATTCTATAATCGTAGAAAATTCAAAATCAATGGTTTAAGTGATAAGAACCAGAACATAAGGATAGGAAAGCTGAGAAGATGTGTCAAAAGTGCTAAATTCTCCTCTTTCATAGCATGGCTTCAATTGTTTCAATTATAAACATGTTCTTTTAAAAATATAACTCAAAAATTTTAATTATTTTCATAATTTTTTCCTTAAGAAGAATTTCTTGTAAATCCTTTGTTGTAAATTTATTTGAGATTCAACTATTCTTTTAATTTCA